>NW_016107372.1:1165936-1184891 GCF_001604975.1 Cebus imitator
AGGAATACAACTAACAAGGAATGTAAAGGACCTCTTCAAGGAGAACTACAAGCCACTGCTCAACGAAATAAGAGAGGACACAAACAGATGGAGAAACATTCCATGTTCATGGTTAGGAATAATCAATGTCGTGAAAATGGCCATACTGCCCAAAGTAATTTACAGGTTCAATGTAAGATAAATTTTTAAAAAGTGAAACATAATGCTACTATAGAACCCAATAATTTCACTCCAAATATCTACCTAGAAATGAAAATGTATATCCACGCAAAGGCTTATATGCAAATACTCAGGACAGGTTTATTCATAATAGTAAAGAAACAGAAACAATTCAAATGTCCATTGACTGGCAAATGAAAAAATATTGATAAAGCCATGTAATGGAATGCTATTCACCAATAAAAGGAACAAAATTATATAAATATATGGCAAAACATGGACAAACTTCAAAAATATTATGTTCAGATGCAAAAGACCATATACTATATGATCCATTTACATGAAATGTCCAAAGGGAAAACTACAGAGATAGAAAGTATATTAGTGGTTGCCTGGGGCCAGAGAATAGGGGCAGGAACTGATCCCAAAAAGTCATGATGAAGCTTTTAAGGGTAATTAAAATAGTCTACACTTGAATTGTGATGATGGTTGCACAACTCTGTAATTCCGTGAAAAATCGAGATACACACTTAAAACAGGAGAATTTTATAGTATGTAAATTATATCTAATTAAAGCTGTTAAAAAATAAAGGTAAGTGTGCAGCATAGACTCAGTTGAGTGACTTAAAGAGCCACATTTTCTTCCTGGTATATGGTGGGGGGAAGATATGGAAAACGTAAAAAAAGAAAGATAAACAGCATAAGATGCTTCAACATTCTGCCACAGGGAATTCCAGAAGAGAACAGAAAGAATGAGAATAGGGAAATCAAATAAAACAAACAAAAAAAAGTTTTCCAGAACTGAAGTTAGAACCTTAGATTTAAAAGGCACATCCAAGATGGGATGTTACTAAGATGGCAGAATAGGAGGTTTCTGGCTTTAGTTTCTCTCACAAAAAGACTCAGTAGCAACTATCCATAGACAAGAATGCCTTTGTGAAAATCCCAGAACCCAAGAGTGAGGCTGAACCACCTTCCTTGGACCACAAAACCTGAGAAAACCCACATTAGAAGAATAAGAGGGATGGTTTCACTTTGACTTTGTTGCTCCTCCCCCAGGCTAGCACAGTGCCACACCAAGAGGTTTTCTCTGAGCCTAAGGTTCCTCCAGTGGGGAAAACAGAACCTGAGGAAGACACCCAGCTTCCCTGGCATTATGGGCTGCTTCTTAGGAGGCCCAATTCTGTCTTGCCTCATGGGAAACAAATGAGAAATCAGTGGGGCTAGATCACGTGGGTTTGATTAGAAATGAAGAAGTGAGGACAGAGTTAACAGTCAGTGCATGGATCATCATGCTAGTACTGTGTTCCTCCCATCAGCACCCTATCAGAGAGCTCAGCCAGCAGCTCTGTCCACTTGCAGAGGCAAGCTGGTGACCCTATTTGGCCAGGGAGCATGGTCAGCAGTTCTAACTGGCTTCGGTGCCTAGCCTGCAGCTCAGCCCAACTAAGGAGTTTAGCTTTCTGTCTTACCTGACCAGGGAACCCCCAAAGAGATTCTGCCCAACCTCGGATCTAGCATATGTATTTGCCCAGGCAAGTAATCAAGCCAGCCACCCTGCCTAACTACAGAGAATGGCCTCTAGCCCTGCTAACCAGGAAGTTCAAATTTTGACCCTGCCCAGGCTGAAAGCCCAGCCAATGACCTTCATCAGCAGGAAACCAAGCCAATGACCTCTATCAATGGTGGGTATGGCTTTGGGGCCCCAAGCAACCAGAAATCCCAGCCTGTGGCCATGCTCAGGCAAGGAGTGGAGCCAGTCACCCTGCCCAAATGTAGAATGTAGCCTGCGGTCCTACCAAATCACACAGTCCAGCCAGTGACACTTCTGAACCATGGGGCACAACTTGCAGCCTTGCCTGACCAGAGATTCCAGAAAATCATACTACCTGACTGATGAGCCTAGCTTGCAGCAAGGACCTAAGGGTGGGGCATATTCTGTGGTTCCACTGAACCTGGGCACCTGGTAACAACTCTGATAAACTTTGGAGCACAACCAGTGGCTGAGAAGAACTCAGCCAGTGGCACCACCCAACTGTGGAACACAGCCTTCAACCCTGCCTAATCAGAGCCCAGGCTGTGACCACACCTGACAGCAGCTTAAGGCCTTGTCCAATCTCAGAGCCTGACCCGTAGCCAGTGCCCAACAAAAGGGCAGTCAAAACATCCAAACAACCACAGAGACCAGCAGTGGTCTTATCCAATCTCAGAGCACAGGTAATGATCTTGCCCAACTAGAGATCTCAATAGTAAACTCTACCTGTCCATGGATTGTCCAGAACTCCAGGCTGGACTGACTAGTGAAGGGCTTTTCTGCCAAAACAAACTTATAAAGGCTGGAAGAGGTTATTGCTTTTTCAAATGTGCAGACACCAATGTTAGCATACAAGGATCATAAAGAATCAGGAAAAAACAATACCACTGAAATAAACTAATATGTTCTGACAACTGACTCTAAAGAAATGGAGATCTATGAATTTACTGACAAAGAATTCAGAATAATTCTCTTTAAAAAATTCAGTTAACTGTAAGTAAACACAGATAGACACCTCAACAAAATAAGAAAATATATTAACAAAATCATAATGCCAAAACGAACAGGAAACATTTTTAAAAAGCCAGAAATCCTAGATCTGAAAAATACAACTACTGGGCTGAAAAATTTAATACAGATCTTTGACAGCTGACTCAATCAAGCAGAAGAAAAACTCAGTGAATTCGGTGAACTCAAAGATAGGTCATTTGATATTATTTACTCAGAGGAGCAAAAATAGCAAAGAATAAAAATGAGTTTTAAAAAAGCCTATTGGGATTTATGGGACACCATTAAATGAAATAACATACAAATCATGGGAATTACTGAAGGAGAAGGGAGAGAGAAAATGAAACAAAAGTACACAGCAAGGAAAGTATAACTCATTATGTATAAGGGAGCCCTCATAAGGTTAGCAGCAAATTTCTCAGCAGAAATCTCCTCCTCTCAGCCCAGGAGAGACTAGGATAATGTATTCAAAATGGTGAAATAATAGAAACCCTACTGACCAAGAATGTTATACCTGGTAAAGCTGTCCTTCAGAAGTAAAGGAGAGATACAAACCTTTCCAAACAAACAAAGTTGAAGGAGTCCATCATCGCTATATCTGTCTTACAAGAAATGCTAGAGGTAGTTCTTCAAGCTGAAAGGAGCTGGTACTAATTCACAACATAACAATATATAAATATGCAAAATCTCACCAGTAAAGGTGAATATATAGTCAAAGTCAGAAATCTCTAATATTGTAATGATTGTTTATAAGTTACTTTCAATTGCGGTATAGAAATCAAAAAACAAACTATTAAAAATTATTATATCTATAATAATTAATATATCTGGCTCCATGTCCCCACCCAAATCTCATGTTGAATTGTAATCCTCAGTGTTGTGGGAGGGCCCTGGTGGGAGGAACTGGATCATGGGGGTGGATTTTCCCCTTACTGTTCATGTGATAGTGAGTTCTCATGAGATCTAGTTTAAAACTGTGTAGCCACTTCTCCCTTCACCCTCTTTCTCTCCTGTTGCCATGTGAAGATGTGCTTGCTTCCCCTTAGCCCTTCCACCATGATTGAAAGTTTTCTGAGGCCTCCCGAGCCATGCCCTTGTAAAGCCTGTGGAACTGTGAGTCAAATTAAACCTGTTTTCTTTATAAATTAGACAGCCTCAGATAGTTATTTATTTATTTTTTTGAGACAGAGTCTTGCTCTGTCACCCCGGCTGGAGTACAGTGGTGCTATCTTGGCTTACTGCAACTTCTGCCATCCAGGTTTAAGTGAGTCTCCTGGCAACTTTTGCCATCTGTGTTTAAGTGATTCTCCTGCCTCAGTCTCCCAAGTAGCTGGCACTACAGGCACATGACACCATACCTGGCTGATTTTTGTAATTTTTATAGAGTTAGGGTTTCACTATGTTGGGCAGGCTGGTCTTGAACTCCTGACCTCAGGTAATTCACCAGCCTCGGCCTCCTGAAGTGCTGGGATTACAGGTGTAAGCCGCTGTGCCCGGCCTCAGGTAGTTCTTTACAGCAGTGTGAGAATTAACTAATACAGGAATTTGTTATTGGAGACAAAATATAAAAGATATGTAAATTGTAACTGATTGACTAAAATGTGAGAAAGGGGAGAAGTAAAAGGGTAGAATTTTGTATGTGATTAAAGTTGTTGGCCTAAAATAGGATGGTATAGTTATAAGATATTTTATGTAAGCCTCATAGTAACCACAAAGTAGAAACCTGTAGTAGATAAATAAGATCAAGAGAAAGAAAGCAAAGTATATCATTTCAAAAGTCATAAAAATCACAAAGGAAGGCAACAAGATAAAAAGAAAGAAAAAAAGGTACTACAAATCAGCCAGAACACAATTAACAAAGTGGCAATAGTAAGAAGTGGATTAAATTCTCTAATCAAAAGAAATAGAGTGACTGAATGGATTAAAAAAAAACCCCACAAGATCAAACAATCTGCTGCATATAAGAGACTTGTTTTAGGCTGAGTGCAGTGGCTCACACCTGTAATCCTGGAACTTTGGGAGGCTGAGGCAGATGGATCACTTGAGGTCAGTAGCTTGAGACCAGGCTAGCCAACATAGTTAATCCCCATCTCTACTAAAAATACAAAAATTAGCTGGGTATGGTAGCAGGTACTTGTAATCCCAGCTACTCAGGAAGCTGAGGCAGGAGAATCGCTTGAACTGGGAGGCAGAGGTTGCAGTAAGCCAAGATAGTGCCACTGCACTCCAACCTGGGCCACAGAGCGAGACTCCACCAAAAACAAAAAAAAAAAAAAAAAAGAGAGAGAGACAGAATTGTTTTAGCTCTAAGAACACAAATATGCTGAAGGTGAAGGAATGAAAAAAGATATTCCATGCAAAAAGTGACCAAAAGAAAGCAGGGGTGGTTATATTTATACCAAATGAAATATATATTAAGTAAAAAATGGCCACAAGAGATACAGAAGATCAATACATAAGGATAAAGGGGACAGTTCATCAAGAGGATACAACAATTTTAAATATTTTTGCATACAACACTGTAACATCTAAATAAAGCAAATACTAACAGAACTGAGAAAAGAGAGAAACAGCAATACAATATTAGTAGGAGACTTTAATACTCTACCCTCAATAATCGTAGATCAACCAGACAGAAAATCATAGGAAAACATTGATCTTGAACCAGACTTTAGATCAAATGGACCTAACAAACATATATAGAACATTTCATTCAACAGCAACAGAATACACATTCTACTCCAGTGTACATGAAACATTCTCCAGGAAAAAAATCATATGTTAGGCCACAAAAGAAGTCTTAACAAATTCAACACTGGAATCATGTCAAGTATCTTTTCTGGGCACAATATTATGAAACTAGAGATCCATAATAGGAAACTTGAGGAATTAATAACTTCAGTAAACAAATATGTAAATAATGTAAGAACATTAATCAACGCATTCCTGAATAACCAATAGGTCAAAGAAGAAGCCAAAAAGGTAACTTATAAATATCCTGAGGCAAACAAAAATGAAAACACAACATAGCAAAATTTATGGAATGCAACGAGAGCAGTTCTAAGAGGCAAGTTTATAGTATAAACACCTACATTAGGAAAAAAATCTTAAACCATTTGGCTTTACACTTGATGAAGAAAGACAAGGTAAATCCAAAGTTAGCAACGGAGGGAGAAAATAATGTGGATTAGAGAAAAATTAAATAGAAAATATAAAAACAATAGAAAAGATCAACAAAACTCAGAATTGGTTCTTTGAAAAGATAAACAGAATTAACAAATTCTTAGCTAAATTAACCAAGTTAGTAACTTTTTTAACCAAGTTAAAAAAGAGACAAGACTCAAATAAATAAACATAAATGACAGAGGAAACATTACAACTGATAACATGATAATACAAAGAATCATGAGACTGCTATGAACAATTACACATCAACAAATTGGATAGCCTAGAAGAAATAGATAAATTTCTAGAAATATACAATCTATCAAAACTGAATCCTGAAAAAACAGATAATCTGAACAGATCAATAATGGGTAAAAACATTGAATAAGTAAACAACTTTCCATTAAAGAAAAACCATTGGCTATGCTAATGAATTCTACCAAACATTTAAGAAGAAATTAATACCAATTCTTCTCAACCTCTTCCAAAAATATTAAGAGCAAGGAACACTTCCAAGCTCATTTGATGAGCATTACCTTGATACCTAAGTCAGATTAGGACACTACAAGAAAAGAAAATTACAGGCCAATCCCCCTGATATACATAGATGCAGCAATTCTCAACAAAATACTACGAAACAAAACCAAATTCAACAGTATGCTAAAATGATCACTTACCATGATCAATTGGGATTTATCCCTGGGATGCAACTATGATGCAACATGTAAATCAGTAAATGTGACGTGCAACATTAACAGAGTGAAGGACAAAAATTATATGAACATTTTAATAGATGCAGAAAAAGCATTTGAAAACTTCAACATACTTTCATGATAGAAAACGTTTAACAAATTAGGTATAAATGAAATATACCTGAACACAATAAAGGCCATGTATAACAAGCCCATTGCTAGCATCAAATTCAATAATAAAAAGCTGAAAGCTTTTTTTCTAAGACGAAGAACAAGACAACAATGACCACTCTTGCCATATCTATTCAACACAGTACTGAAAGTCCTAGGCAGATTAATTGGGCAAGAAAAATAAATTAAAGGCATCTAAATCAGAAAGGAAGAAGTAAAATTGTTTCTGTTTCCAGATGACATGATCTTATATATAGAAATGCCTACAAGACTCCACTAGTCTTAGATTCAGATTGATGGATCTAAAAAAGTTGAATCATAAAAATAGAGAGTCAAACAGCAGTTGCCAAGGGCTGGGAAGTGGGGGGAATGGGGAAATGTTGGTTAAAGGGTACAGACTTTCAGTTATAAGATGGATACGTTCTGGGTATTTAATGTGTAGTATAGAGACTATGGTTAACAATAATGTATTACATATTTGAACTTTGCTAAAAGAGTAGATTTTAAACGTTCTTATCACACACATACAATGTTAACTATGTGACATGATGACTATATTAACTAACTTGATTGTGGTAATCATTTCACAATATAAACATATATGAAATCATCATGTTGTATACCTTCAATTTATACAGTTATGTCAATTATACCTCAATAACACCAAAAATTAAAAAAAGGATAATCACAACTAAATATTTTAACCTTAGGAGACTTTTAAATTCAAGCAATTATATCATGGTCTGTGTTCCTAAAGTACTGGATTGTATTTACACGTTTAGATGATTTCTGCAGAACGACAAATGTGGCGGCATTACGTCCTTATTACCATAAAACTTCCCTGGGGAGCCTCCCACTCCCATCATGCACACGACACCACAGCAGTTTCAGATTAACCATATTTAGTTAAGAAAATGCTGGCACCCCAATTGAGAACTGCCCACTTATTACCCAGCAAATTCCTCCCCGCATCCCCCACCCCTTTTCTTTTGAGACCGAGTCTCATTCTGTTGCCCAGGCTAGAGTGCAGTGGTGCGATCTCGGCTCACGGCAATCTCCATCTCCTGGGCTCAAGCAATTCTCCCTGCCTCAGTCTCCCTAGTAGCTAGTATTACAGGTGCTTGCTACCATGTGTGGCTAATTTGTTTTTTTTTTTTCTTTTTTTAGTAGAGGTGTGGTTTCACCATGTTGGCGAGGCCAGTCTGGAACTCCTGACCTGCCTCACTTCCCAAAGTGTTGGGATTACAGGTGTGAGCCACTGTGCCTGGCCAACCTCTCCCCTTATTATGGAATATTCCATGACTTCATTATGCTTATCCATACAGCATGTGAGCCCTGGCCAGGTTGGGCATGGCTCATTCTTTTGAGGACACTTGCAATCATCTCTTGAGTGTGTACTTGCTTTTGCTCTGCAATCAATCTTCTATACTTTCACTTTGGTCTGGCCTTCAAATTCTTTTATGGAGTGAAGCCAAGAACGTGTGCTGGCCTACTGGCAACACCATTATTGATACCGTCATTTTACAGGGAAGAAACAAGGCTTGCCCCACCTCCACATCTATACAGTGGCAGAGCTGGACTTCACACCATCCCTCTCCAAGAGTCCTAGTGTTGATCTTCCCCCATCCTACCCTCTCTCCCATCTGGCATTGGTTACTACACTCTTAATCATCGCACTATATTGCCTTTCAAATGTGGCGAAGCCTCAAAACTAACTATGCACTAGGCCACAAAAGAAACAATAGACTCTCACAAATGGAAATCTGAAGAAACACATTTTCTAACCACAATGTGATAGGATCAGAGTAAACAACCAAAAGACAGGACGGTTTCCCTGACTCATTTCACTGAGAAATTTTAAAAGCTGCTTCCAAACACTTCTTAGGTTGACCAAGAAATCAAAATCAAAATAACAAATGGCTAAGAAATAAACTCCAATGAAAATACTATGCATTATAAAGGCCAAACACTTCCAAAGTGGCACAGAGGTGAACATTAATGGCCTGAAATGCATTTATTAAAAAAATAAGAAACACTGACAAGTAAATTAAGTTTTAAGTCAAGGTATTAGAAACAGAATACAAGGTAATCCACCCAACAAAGTAGAAGTAAATAATTAGGAAAGAAAATAAATAGAAAAATATAATAAAGAAAAGCAAGATTAATTAAATCTCAAACAGAAAATAAGAGCAGTGGGTCAATAAAACCAAAAGGTGGTTCATTGAAAAGAACAACAATATGGGAAGATTGATCATGAAAACAAAGGAAAAGACAGTAATAAACAATGGTAGAAATAGGAAAAAGGATAGGTCTTCAGAGAAGGAAAGGATTAAAACTTTATAAAAGAAATTCCAATACAACTTTCTACTAAGAAGAAGAGATTCTAGGACGATTATTTATTTTCAGGACAATATAAATGATCAAAATTGGCTCAAAGGTCAGCATAAGAACTAAAAATAATAAGAGAAATGCCCAATATACTTCCAGAAGTACACTAATCTACTTTCTCCCCACAACTACACACACAGACATCAGTTTCAAATAGTTCTATGGACAATTTTCTGCAATCTTTCAAGGAACAGATGATGTCTGTATTAAACAAATCATTCTAATATATATCTGTGCATATATATATATGTATTCAAAGTTTCAATCACCCCCAGTTATTTCATGAGGCTGCTATATTTCTGCTATCAACACTAGACACATACAAAGTAAGAAATGAAAATTGTAGGCCAAAAAGTTGCTTATAAATACATGAGGTAAAAATCCCTCAATAAAATATAAGTAAATCCAACTCAGGAGTGGATGAAAGAGTCATATGATATGACCATGTAGGTGTTATCTCAGGAATTCCAGGAAAGGTCACATTAGAGAACCAATCTATGCATTTGGTTAATCCTGGCAGGTTGAGCAGAACTGCATTCATCTGTGTTCCCTCTGAAATCCCATGAAACCACCTGTAAGAGAGAGTTAGAGGCAGAAAAGCAGCAAAGACCAGGGAATAGAAAAGGAAAGGATAAATAAGAATAATCAAACATTTTGGAAGATAGGTGCATATATGGTAGCTAATTTCACAGAATGAAAGAATAAAAAACCTGATTACTTGTTTAAGGGAAGCTGATAAGGAGGAAGCCAGTGTACACTTTTGAACTTGGGAAGCTGTCATGAATTGGAGGAACTGTTCCTTCAGAAGATGAGTTGGAAAAGGAAAAATCAAAATGGAGCACAGTCAACAAGAGGCATTCCTTGAACAGAGCTCCTAATCAAATTTTTAGGGTCTTACTCTTAAACATGAAAGAGTACCCAATGAACACTTCATGAATTCTTTCAGAACAAGCAAATAATGGAAGAGGAGCTGGGAAAGAAACTTGGAAGAACTAGTACTTAAAATAACCTTGGAAGAAACACAAAATTTTAAAAATTATCATCCTCATTAGTAGAGAGAAAATTTTGGATTTCTTGAAACAAGAAGATGCTATAAAAGATAAACGACTTTTAAAAACAGCTTTTCGAAATTAAAAATATAATGACAGAAGTTTTTTAATCACTAGAAGGAATGAAAGACCTCAGAAAATATCATAGAAGGTAGATTCAAGAAAAGAAGACATACAAGATTGTCAAGAAAGAGCAGGAAGTCTCTAGAGGATCAGTCTAGGAAACCTAACATCCAACTAACAGGAATTCCAAAAGATAAAAGAGATAAAGCAGAAGGAAGAAAATAATCAAATATCACAAGCAAAATGATCAGAATTGACATAAAGTGGTTTCCATTTGAATGGGACCTGGAGAGTGAAGCACAACAAATGAATTTAACACTCACACCAAGGCAAACCATCATGAGATTTTAGAATCATGGAATTAAAGAGAAGAGCCAGAAAGTTTCAGAGAGGCAAAACAGATGACATAGAAAGACAAGGTCAAGAATCAGAATGGCATCAGACTTCTTATTAGCAATGCCAGAAACTGCAAGACAGTTAACTAAATTAATTTCCAAACTATGCATTTATACTTACCAAATATTTATGCAGTTGTGAGGATTAAGGATAAAAATTTTTTCTAGACATATGCGATTTAAAAAAATATGTACACACACACACATATATATGCATATATATACTTTTATGAACTCTTACCAGGAGGCTATTGGATAATGTGGTAAACCAACATGAGATAGTAAAGCAAGAAAGAGGAATATATATAATCCACAAAACAAGACCGAACACGGGAGAGATGTCAAACTTCAGAAGGTCAGCCTTGGAAGCTGAAACTAACCAGAACTGATGGGATCAGGAGAATGAATAATTCCAGGAGGGCTTCCCCAAGAAAGGAAAATGGAATTGATAAGTTACTTAATGTGCCTTACTGTACTGAGAAGAGTTTTAGAATTCTGTAGAGCACTTGGGAAGAATTCATAATGAGGACACACAAAATCCAAGCAAATATATGAGGATAATACTTATTTTGGGGGGGATGTTACACAGGAATGGCAACGTGATCATAATATAGTACATGACTTGATTACAAACAACATTTAACTAGTCATCATAATGGCAACACTGATTACTGATGAACCTCCAACTCTGATGTATTATGAGAATGGACAGGGAATGAAAAGGAGTGTTATGGAAAAAGTCGACATCTTCTGTTCTATTATGTGAACAGATTAATGTCTGAAACTTGAAAAATTACAAAGAGTTGTATCAGCATATCATTTCAAATTGCAGAAGTAAATACAGAAGGAAGAGCCAAAAACTTAAAGATAATCCATGTGGGAAACTGGACACAGGCTGGGAAGATGGCAGAAAGAAGTACTTGTGTTTTTAAAGCCTTATTGACTGATACTTTAAGTTATATATGTGTTTTACTTTGGTGAAATTAACAACTGAATTAATAAAAGTTTCAATATAATTTACTCTGGATAAACAGATTAAAAGAGAAAAATGATACAATTCTCAAAGATTCTGTAGTAGGTATTTTGATAAATATCCTATACACAGGCCTGATTAAAAGAAATAACTAGTGTTCTCATTGTTCAACACCCACTTATGAGCAAGAACATGTGGTGTTTGGTTTTCTGTTTTTGTGTCAGTTTGCTGAGAATGATGGCTTCCAGCTTTATCCATGTCCCTGCAAAGGACATGAACTCATCCTTTTTTATGGCTGCATAGTATGCCATGGTGTATATGTGCCACATTTTCTTTATCCAGTCTATCATTAATTGGCATTTGGGTTGGTTCCAAGTCTTTGCTACTGTGAACAGTTCCACAATAAACATACATGTGCCTGTGTCTTTATAATCGAATGATGTATAGTCCTTTGGATATATACCCAGTAATGGGATTGGGGAGGGGAACATCATACACCGGGGGCCTGTCAGGGGGTGGGGGAGGTAGAGGAGGGATAGCAGGAGGTGGAGGTTAGGGGAGAGACAGCATTAGGAAAATTACCTAAGGTAGATGACGGGGTGATGGATGCAGCAAATCACCATGGCACGCATATACCTCTGTAACAAGCCTGCGTGTTCTGCACATGTACCCCAGAACTTAAAGTATAATAATAAAAAGAAAGAAATAACTTTTAGTAAACCAGAGCCAGCAAAAAATGTCCGTAACTTGAAAAAAGGTGTCTATTAGAAAGCCTCAATTCAAATATTGTAAGTATTCCCCCCGAACCCAGGAACAAAACTAAAATGCTCGTTTTTACTGTTACTATTCAGTATTACACTGGTGGTCCTGGCTAACACACTAAGGCAAAAGAGAAAGAGAAAATAAGATAGAAAAAGAAAAGAATAGGGGTATAAATTCTGAAAAAGAGGAGATAGAGTTGCTACTATTTTTGAAGATGTAATTATTTCTTGAGAAAAACATAAGACAATATTAGGAGGGAGAAAACCACTTAGTAAGACTTTTATGCACAAGATCAGCGAGCTAAAATGAATAGATTTCCCTTATGCCAGCAAGAAATATATAGAAAATGTAAAAGGAAAATGAATTCCTGTTTACAAATACAAGCTTTAAATGCCTAGCACTAAAGTGACCCAATAAAATCCCAAGTTCAAAGAATCATGAATAAATGGGGAGATATACTATGTTTCTAATTGGGGTCATTCTGAATTTCTCTTAAAACACAAATTCTTCCTAAATTTATCTGTTCATTTAGTGTCTCCCAATTGAATCCCAGTAAGGTAGATTACAGAACACTGCCTTTAAAATCACAGTAACTAAAACATTTCAGTATTGAAACAAGAATGAAAAATAGAACCATGGATTAAAACATGGGTAACCAATGCAAATTCACACATAAAATTTAATACACTGGTTCCCTTTTATCCACAGGGGATGCTTCCAAGATCCCCAGTGGATGCTTGAAACCGCAGATAGTATCAAACTCTGTACATATATACTATGTTTTCTGCTACCTATACATAAATTAGGCACAATAGGAGATTAATAATATCTAATAAAGTAGATCAACTATCACAATGTATTGTAATAAAAATTATGTAAATGTGGTCTCTTTTTCTCTCTCAAAACATCATACTGTAGACATTACCAACCTCAGCATATGATTTTTTTCTTTCAGGAAATTTCACATTTTCACCTAAAGGAAGCACTTGACGGTTTCTCTTTGGCATATCTGAATTGCCAGCATCAATCCTCTTGTGCTTTGGGGCCACTGTTGACTAATATATAAGGGTTCCTTGAACTCAAACTCTGTTATGCCAGGACAGTCAATCTGATCACCAGGACAGCTACACAGTGACTTACGGGCCGGTAGTGTCTACATTGTGGATACCCTGGATAAAGGGATGGTTCACATACTGGTCGGGATGGAGAGGGACAGCATGAGATTTCATCACACTTCTCAGAATGGGAAGTATCTTAAAACTCATGAATTGTTTATTTCTGGAATTTTCCATTTAATGTTTTGGACCAAGTTTTACTACAGGTAACTGAAACCTCAGGAAGTAAAATTGTTGATAAGGGAGGGCTACTATAGTTAATAATAGCATAAAGAGATCAAATATCTATGAAGGAATCTAGCAGAGGTACAAAGCCTTCAGAGAGAAAAATACAAAGTTTAATAGAAAATATTTTTAAAGTAATAATATACACAAACTATATACACTAGATGGAAGTTGTAATATTGTAAAAACGTTTGTTCTCTTCAAATTGATTTATAGATTCAGTGCAGTTCCACATAAAATTCCAATATTTTGACAGGTAAATTTGGGAACACAAAAGTCTAAGACATTTTGGAGGAAGAGGAAGAGATTTGCTCCCTCAGAAGTCAAGAGTTCCTGGGAAGCTGTCATCACCATGGCAGTGTGTTACTGGCATCAGGAGGGGCTGTCACAGACCAAGGGCAGAGAAGAGAGAACACAGAAGCACACCTTGCCTCTATACTCCCCAAAAGGGTAGCACTGTGAATCAGTGGAGAAAAGGATCATTTAATCAATTAATGGTGTCCTCAGAAAGATTGATAAGAATCAAAACAAAGATTTCAAACTGTAGCTCAGGCAAAAAACAATTTGACCTCAGATAAAACAGGAAATATAAAAAAAACACAAGTTCACCCAGATTCTGACTAAGCAAGCAGGAAGTTTGGGGTGAGGTGCCGGGGTCAAGCCTGGCTAGAGGAGCTGTAAAGCCGCCACAGGCACATGGAACACAAGATCAGACAGAATCAGTCGTAAGAATAACTCAGAGACAATCAGGAGACGATCCCAAAGTTCTTAACAGCACGTGCACACCTAAATAAAGCAAGACTGTGAAGATTGAATGACAAGAGGTCACGGAGCTTGCAGAGGTATAGAAACAAATTAAGATCCTTCCTCAAAAATAAAAGCTATCAATTTTTTAAAAATTTGAAATGACAAGAAACAAGAAAGCTACTAAAAGGTAAACAATTGTCATGGAGGAACGTTTGAGACAACTATTATGAACACAAAGTAAAAAACTGAAAAGATGAAAGCACCAGGAGCCAAATAAAAACTGTGAGGGCTAACGTGACTCCAATGTAAGAATATTTTTGTTTAAAAATTTAAAAAGTTTTGAAAAATATTAGGGAAGGAACTCTTCCTTGAATAACGGTAGCAGCAAATCTGCCACCTTAACACAGGGTCAACTGTGAAGACTGACATTGCCCATGGAGTATGCCAGCATCATTTCATTCATAATGAAGGTGCATCTACCTTAAAAAAATCCGTATCACAAGAAGTTTAAACATAAAATTTTAAGCTTTAATAAGATAAAAGTCGCCATACACAAAGGTAATGGACAAGAAAAGTATATTTATACTTACAGAATATTTACTGAATTCTCTCATATCATGAAAAAAAGGACAAATAACTCAATCACATTGGCAAAAAATAAACAAGCAATTTATAGAAGAGGGAATTTAAATGGCCAAGAAACGTGAAAAGCTGTTCAATGTTCCACATCATAAGGAAAATACAAATTAAAACAAAATGTAACTCTTCATTCATCACCTTTGCAAACTGTGGCTGTGTGTAGGAAGATGGCTGGTCTCTTTTTTTTTTTTTTTTTTGAGACAGAGTTTCACTCTTGTTACCCAGGCTGGAGTGCAATGGCGTGATCTCGGCTCACCGCAACCTCCGCCTCCTAGGTTCAGGCAATTCTCCTGCCTCAGCCTCCTGAGTAGCTGGGATTACAGGCATGCACCACCATGCCCAGCTAATTTTTTGTAGTTTTAGTAGAGACGGGGTTTCACTGTGTTGACCAGGATGGTCTCGATCTCTTGACCTTGTGATCCACCCGCCTTGGCCTCCCAAAGTGCTGGGATTACAGGCGTGAGCCACCGCACCCGGCCTCGGCTGGTCTCAATTGCTATTGGTGAATTACATTCATTCAGCCTCCTAGAAAGACAATTTGGCAGGACCTATAAACAAGTCTATGCAACAATCTTGCATGTTCTTCACATGTACCCCAAAACCTAAAATGTTATAAAATATTTAAAAAAAAAAGAGAAAAAATGGTACATATACACAATGGAATACTATTTGGCCATAAAAAAGAATGAGATTCTGACATTTGCAACAACATGGATGGAACTGGAGAAATAAGCCAGGCACAGAAAGACAAAGTTCACGTGTTCTCACTTCCTTGTGGGAGCTAGAAATCAAAACAATTGAGCTTATGAAAACAGAGAGTAGAAGATGGTAACCAGAGACTGGGAAGGGTGGTTGAGGAAGCGGAAGTAGAAATGGTAATGGGTGCAAAAATACAGTTAGATAGCATGAGGAAGACCTCGAATTCAATGGTACAACAGTGTGACTGTAGTTGACAATAATTTATTGTACATTATAAAGTAACTAAAAGAGTATAAGTGGAATGTTCGCAGCATAAAGAAAGAATAAATACTTGAGGTGATGATAACTCATTTACCCTGATGGGATTATTATGCATTGTATGCCTGTTTCAAAATATTTCATGCACCACATAAATATATATACCTGCTATGTACCAACATAAATAAACCAAGTATATAACTGGACCTTTTGCCTCAACAATTCCATTTTCTAAGGTTTAAAGACAAGATAAATAGTTGCGTACATGTAAAAACCCAAAAAGAAATATATAATCATTGTTATGATCGTTTATTGGTCAATGTGAACAATTTAAAACAACCTAAATGTCCTACAATTGGAGAACAAATAATTATGGTATATCAATTCTATGGAATGGGATGCATAAAAAGAATGAGGCAGATCTATATGTATTAAGGTTAAAAGATCTCCAAGTTTTCCACTATTAAAATAAGTAAAAATGCAAAATGCAGAATAGCACATGCAATGTAATTTATTGCTAAACAAGGACACAAATTATGTATTTACAAAAATGCATTATATATATATATACACACATAGAAAAATATCAAAAAAGCTATGCCCAAGACTCTTCACAGGACTAGGAAGGGAAGCTACAAGGGTGGGTGAGTGATAAAGATAACTTTTTCCCTTAATTTACTTCTCTACTGTTTTAAATTTTATGAACAATAATGTATAGTGTATTTCTTTTCTATTAAAAAATTTAGAAGATTAAGTAATGTTATTTCAGAACTCATTACTAGAGAAAAGACAGGATTTCCTTCTCTTTTCTGGTCAGAGGTATCCCCCATCTTGGGACAGGCTATTGAAGTAAAAATAAACATATTTAGCCTTTTGCCATCCTGGGCCGTTTTCTTCCTTTTCCTTATTTTGATCAAGGTTGATGGTATAAGAACTCAGACCCTGAGCCAGTCATGGGAATAGCCAACAGAGGCCCTTTGCCAGGACAGGTGAGACCACAGCATCTGATGTTTAAAAGTAAGCCAGGTGTTTACCCTGGAGTGTTTATTTTCTAAACCACCTTTTTTTTTGACATGACATATGTGAAGGCAGAGGAAGGCCAAGGGATGTGAAAAGGTCCAGAGATCCTGAAGAAACAGTTAATCCCAGCCGCAAACGACTGCTATGTTCAGAGTGTCCTGGCCAGCTGAGCAGTAGTTTCAAAACAAGAAAGTCACGTGTGTTACGGCAAGCTGGACTCACACCAACAGCTGTCCTGCTCCCGTTTTAAAAATCTGATTTCCTCACTATCTTCTCTTTCATTTCATTAGATCACATCACACACCTATGTTCTTGGAAAGAAGGATTAAACAAAGTGAAGCCTTAGACACAAACGGAACTAAAGGCCTGAAAGTTGCAATATAGCCAGGGATAAAGGTTAAAGGAAGGGAGATAAAGACTCACCGGGTGCTCAGGTCGCTGTCCCCGCCTGCCATCTTCCCACCCTAGGCCCTCCCTGGGCCTCAAAACCTGGCCTCTGAGCCCCTCAGTCAGCCCAGCTTGCCTGGAGTGTGGCTGCTCAGGCCCCAAGCAGGAAGTTGGCCGACAGACTGACTGAGAGAGGGCTCCGCCCAAATGGGGAAAAGAGAAGTGAAAGTATTTATTTAACCTCCTGCATGGCTGCAGATGCTGTGTTTCTCCTCCTTTCTCACTCCAAGGGGTTCTCAGCTTTTCTGAAATGTGGCAGAGGGTTGCAGGAGAGGCCTGACAGGCGGCAACGCCTGCAGGACCAGGGAAGGAGGGCCCAGGGGACAAGCAGGGCCAGCTCCCGGAGTCCACTAGTTTGTGCAATGGACAGCAAACAAATTTGCTTGAAACAAAAGTGTCCTTAGCTGCTCCGACTTCTAAGAGGGGGCATAGTTTACATGGGAGTTGGGGGTGGGGTGGGGGAAACTCCATGTTTGCCCCTTGTCCTTGCTGAGATGGCTGGGGATGGGGGCTGGGGGGTGAGAGGGAAAGCCAGAAACTTCAAATCTTCTCTCAGGCCCATGGGAGAGCTTGGACTGGACTAAGGTAGGTCCTGACAATGCTCAGCCTTATAACCTGGGGAGAGTGTTCTTAGCCTTCCAGGAAATCAGCCAGAGGTGAGAGAGAACTCTCCACACCCTGGGACCAGAGGCTGGAGCCAGCGTGGTAAGAGAGGCGAACATTTTAGGTGCAAGAGGCTAAGGAATCTTGACTATGGAGCCACCGTGCAACAGCCAGGGGTGAAGAGACCTCTGAGCTTCAGAGAAGTCGCTGGAATCTTGAGAGAACAAAGGCTTCTCATTGGAGGAGGCGGGAGGTTGGAACCCAGGTGATCTGGACATGGAGGGGCAGGGTGACTCCAGCTGGGGGTTCTATCTGCGCCCGGATTTTCCATTTAGATTCTGGTTCATCACGCCTCAAAGAACAAGAAGGGACCTAGAAGACCCACTCTACATCAGTATAAAGTCACAGGTAAAGAAATAGAAGCAAAGGGTGTGTGAGAATGGGACCAGAGGACACACTAGGGACCAGAACTCCAGGGAGAACCATGGGACAGAGACAGGGAGGCAGCTGGGAGCCTAGGGCTGCTGTAATCCAGGGCCTGAGGTGAGCAGAGGGTGGAAGCCAACGAGGATTCAGGGGCCAGAGGGGATGGTGCTTCAGAGCCATGTTTTCCAAATTGCATTCTGCTGAATCCACCTTCTTCCAGCTGTGAATAAGGATGCTTGTCCAGGTACATTTGAAAATCTGGGGGAGAGGGCTTTCTACCCTCACTCCACTTCTGCCCTTTTTTCTCCTACGAGTAAGTGAGCCAGGCACCAGGACACTGGTGAGAACAGCTTTTCTGGTGGGCAAGGTCATCGTTTCTGTCAGGCACTGCACACCTGTAGCGCTCTCTCTCTCTCT
>NW_016107372.1:1185204-1202851 GCF_001604975.1 Cebus imitator
TGTGTGTGTGTGTGTGTGTATGTGTCTCACTGTCTCTCACTCTTCCTACCCCCCATGACTCTCCAGCTTTATGGGACTGAAGGGCTGGTAAGCTGAGCCTCTGTTGGACACCACTGTCCTCTGATTCCAGTCTCCATGAGGCACACTGGCCCCAGCACAGACCACACCAGTATGCTGTGGTGTGGTTCACACTCTCCCCTCTCGCCGCCTCTGGGCAGCAGGGAGGCCCAGGCCACTGAGTGGCACTGCCATGAATGTGCCAGCTTTTTCTCTGGGTGTGCTTAGGGGCTGCCAAGAGCAACACCTGGAATTCCAAACCAATGAGCCTCAGGTTGGCAGGGAATTCCTTAAGGGTTGAACTTCATGGGTGGACATGCCCATGCTGGGGCACCTCTTGGCAGCAAGGAGAGAGACATTCTTGTCAGATGAGGTTGGAGACAAATGAGCATGCACCATGCTCTGCTGGTTTGTAGAGAATCACAGGTAGGCCTCTGTGAAGAAAGCAAAGTTTCTCTGATCCAGAAAGCAATGTCAGACACACCAAAGGGAGTACCAAATTAACAAGCAGTGTGAACTTCTAAAAATCCTGCTGGATTGTTTAGAAGGAAAAAATGGAACTCCTGGGGCATTTTCCATGGCTGCAAGGAACACTGGCAATAGGGAATATTTTTGCTGTCACAGAAGCAGTCCCAGCTCCTGGAGCCTAGAAAACTCAGAAGTAGGAGAGGCAGGGATTGAGGAAGGACCACAGGATGCAGCCAGATGATGGGATTCATAGACTTCACCAAGAGCAGCTTCAGTTCAGACTTCACTGGTGTGGTTGAGGCAGGAAAATAGGGTCTGGAGGCAGAGAATCTAAGGCCATTTCATGGCAGCTTCCTAGAACTAAATTGCAAGGAAAATCCTCACTTTCCATGCCTAAGTAACAAAAGGTCCAGAGGCCACTCCCTTCGTAAACCCCGCAAAATTGTTTTGCTTTCTGCCACCAATCACACTGTTGTCCCTTTTCTGCAGGGCAGATAGGAAATTGAAAGTACCTATAAATTGGTTGATTTTTGCAACCAATCAGATGTTTGCATAGAAGTGTAACTTTATGACTTTACTTCAGCCTCTGATTGGTTGTTGTCTGTGGGCCAAGTCTTCCTTTGCATAGAAGAGCAACTTTGTAACTTCACTTCAGTCTCTGATTAGTTGCTATCTGCAACCAATCAGATGTTTGCATAGGAGTGTGACCTTTGTAACATCACTTCAGCCTCTGGTTGGTTGCTTTCCACAACCAATCAGACTGCTTGCGGGCCACCACTTCATTTACATGAGGTGAGCACGAAGTGGTCAATGGGAAATCTCCAGGGGGGTATTTGGACCGGAGAAGATTCTGTATTGGGGACCCTTGAGCACTGCTGGGGCCTGCTCCCACACTGTGCAGTGTACTTTCATTTTCAATACATCCCTGCTTCTGTTCTATTGTTGCTTCATTCTTTTCTTGCTTTGCTGTGTGTTTGTCCAATACTTTGTTCAAAACACCAAGAGCCTGGACAACTTGCAGTCAAGACCCTCTACCAGGGTCTCAGTGGCATAACATGGTAGGGGTGATTCTTCAACCTGGGACCCTCATGTGAGACCCAGAGGTCTATCCCTGAGATGAGTAGTTGGAATTCTGGACTAGAAAGTTTCAGGGCAGGAGGCAGCTGCAGCAGCAGTGCAACTGGGGCATGAGGATAGAGAATCTGACCAGCCTCCAAGGGATGTAGAAGTGACAAGTGAACCAGGCAGCTCCATGTTGGCTGCCTCCACAAGCATGGAACTAAGGCTGTGGGATCAGACCTGCTTTCAGAAAGGAGGAGGAATGTCTTCCCAGCTGTGGTCAGGCTGGGGTCTCCTTGTGAGCCTCAGGGTGCCAGTGAGGCAGGGCTGGAGACCACCAGGAGCAGAGGGAGTCTGGAGGCTGGGGCTGGAGCCAGGAAAGGCTTGAATGAACAATGCAGCCTTGAACCAAGTCTCCACTCCTAATATTTCTGCAAACCTCCATGTGTCTATGACTTTTACCATGGTGAGCTGGAATGTCCCCCAGACTGTCCTAGATTTTAGGACTGCCAGGTGATGTGTGTGTGGTGATGAAAGGGGAGTACCTGGTGGCTCCTCCAGATGGCCTCCACCAGCACCTGCTGGGCAGCAGCTTCTGCTTCTTTGGGTTTGCGAATAGGTGCTTTTATGAAGAGGAGGGTCCCTGGCAGGTTTCTCAGTATTGCTGAACAGAATAAAGGAAGGGCAGGGTTGGAAAGTGCGGCTTCATGAAGATGTAGTGGCTATGAGACAGGAGGTATAGTTCTAGCAAAGGCCAATGCCCATCTGCCAACCATTGTCTGGAGGAGATGTTCAGGGAAGGAGTGGAGTCTGCCTTTCCACAGGTGCTCCTCCTGGAAACATGGGTGGGTGGCAGCTGACCAGAACACTGGGGGGCTTTCCCAGGACACCTGTGCCTAGAAAATGCTGAGAAGACCTTGTTTTGAGGATGAGGTGGGTCTTCTTAGACTGTCAGTCATAACAGAGCTGCTCTAGGGGAAATCCAAAATAAAGGCTAATGAGCTCTCCCCAGGGCCAAGCAAGTCTCTGGAGCTGGTAGGACAGCCCTGTGCATTTCTCCTAACTGGTGCACATGTTTCTCATGGGTACAAATGCCATGCTCAGGGAACAGGATGGCATCCTAAAGGGCCCCAGCCCACTAACACAGGAGGACCGCCTGGTCTGGCCAGGTCATGAAATTGCCCTGGGAACCAGGTATTGCTGGATATCCTGTGTCTCACCTTGAGATGAGGCTGTCAGGGGCAAGTGGGCTGTAAAACTGCCAGGTGGAACAGTTTTTTGGGGAGCAGATGGCCTCTAGGGTCTTCTGGTCCAATGTCTTTCTGGACAACATACTGACACAGTTGTGCTGGTTTCCAAAACAATGACGTTAAAGTCTAAAACTCATTCATCTCATCTGCTACGGATCTGTCTTCTTGGTGTAGAAGGGAACAAAGTGTAAGTTCCCTGATGTAGATCCATTTCTGCAGCTACCAGCCAGTTGAGAATGGCCAGTGGACTCAGTCTAGCAGGTGACACCCTCCTTTCCAGAGAGAATTGGAGACCCCTTTACATTATGCATACATACCATCTATGGCCTATGGCACCCTCCTCCATGAATAATTCTTGAGGGTGTTCAGCCCATTGAATGTGGAGCCATGGAAGTGAGGGGACATTTATCCCAGAGGGCACATTTTTCCCAGAGCTTGGATTCCAGGCTCAGCTGTGATGACAATAATGGTATTCTTGACCTATGCTTGTAAGAATCCAGAATTGGAAATTTGATCTTTCCCTACGGGGCGGGGCAGGGGGGGTCATGAGGAAATGGGGTCTGGATTTACCATTTATCATTCAGACAATGGTACAATGCAGGAACCCAGGAGTTATTTCTTGTATTTCCTAAATAAGCACAAAAGAAGAAGCACCAGCCAGCTCCTGTACAACACTCCGGGCCACATGTACTGACATAGATTTTACAAAATCGTCTGAGAGCAGATATGTCTACTGACATGCAGAATGCACCAACCATGGACACATCTATTCTCTGAGTCCCAGAGGAGTGGTCACAGACACCAGAGAGAGCCAGAAGTGGTGGCTACATCATTAGATGGTCAAAAACCAAGGTCCTGAGCTCTCAAGGCTGAGGTCCTGCATCCTTCTCCCCACCCAGACTCAGCCATGAACCCTCTGGAGGATGAGGTGAGCAGGGGATAGAAAGTGGTTTTACCTACCTTCCCAGAAGCTCTGGTAGGAGGCAGTTAAAAATGTAATCAAGTATCTCAGCAGAGGATTCACCCCCTTCCCTGAACCCACCACATCCTAGTTTCCAGCTTAATATTCCTGGGGCCACACTACATGACCCTGGAGTGTGCTGTCCTTGTATGAACCAGTGTAGACTCTTTTAGTCTACATGGGGTTCAGGGGAAAATGTGAATGAAGACTTTTCAGGAGAGAAATATCTCGGTGTTGATGTCATGTAGGAAGGGGTGGTTTCATGTCAGACAAAAAATTCTAGCCCAGAGGATCTGAACAGAAGTTACAGCAGAAGGTGGGGAGACACTGCACTGGCCGCTAATTGCCAACTTTAGCATGGATCAGAACAGAAAGAGTTTTGTTCTGGCAAGTGATTTCTGCGTTTACATTCAAGCTACACTCTCATTATTTTCTGCAATGGGCAAAGCTCCCCCCTATGTTCACGCTAATTTCACTTTGTTCCAGGGATCAGTCAGAGATTTGGGAAGGTTCATACACAGAATTTGAGTTCTTTCCTAGACTTTCTCTCCTCTGGAATTTTCCTGTCATTCCCCAGAAAGCCTGGCTGCTCTGGGTTTTTCCCCATGGCCCGGCCAACCAGAAAGAAGGTAGGCTTTCTATCAAAGTTTTGGTTGCCCCACACAAAACTGTGGCTGCTCCCAGGGGCCAGGCAATGAAAAACAGGAAGTGCCTCTCTGAGCTTCGTTTGCCTTGCAGAAGCCTCAGGCAGTTGTTTTTTGACTACTGTCCAGAGTTTCTAGCTGTCATCTGCAAGAAGGCTGGATGGTTAGGATACCAGAATATCAGAAGCAGAAATCCCTGCTCCTCACTCCTAAGTAATAACCTAGCCCTACCCCCTCCCACACCCAGACCTGGCCCTGGAGGTACCAGAAGTTCCACAGAGACTCGCCTGGGCCCTCTGCCCACTCAAGAGAAAAGACACGACTATACATAGCATCAAACAGGAAGACCACCTTTGTTACGAGATATACAACTTGGGACTATGCATACTCTGTACTTTTGTGGTCAGAGGAGTGGACTTATTTCAGTAAACAAAATAACAAAGTACGTAATATGCCTGGAGAATAGACATAGATATTCTAGAATTTCAGTTGGAGTTAATAATTATAAACCATCTGCATAGATGAGACATATAAACTTTTGCAGAGGAGTTGAAGTGTATCTTTTTTCTTTGTTAGAGGAGGAGATTGAGTGACAGTATTGAATCCAGTACATGATTCAGAAACTTACTGAAGCAGCCACCTCTCTCCAAGGGATTCAGGTCCTGGACTTCCCTCTGTCTCCTTCCTGCTCTGACTTCCTGAGCATCTAACTAGGAAATAAATGGCACCCTACTGTGTATATGTGAGAGTTTGGTGTCATAGGAAACACAGTCGTGACAACTTTAGTTCCTGGGCTCTGATTCCAGAGCTTTGTGAAGTCTCCCAGGGCCATCTCTCCTCCTCCCTGATGGAAGGTGCTTCTCCCCAGCTCAGGACTATGTGCTGACACCCAGGACTCACTATGTAGATTCCAGCCAAGAGGTCATTACTGAGAGCCTATGATTTCCCAGCTTAGGACAGTGAGAGCACCAGGTCCTGGCAGCTCCCAGGGACATGGCATACCCGCCAGGGTAGGAACCCAGCGGGCTCCTGCATCTCTCTGAATCCAGGTGTGCTGGATTGACATCATGACAGGTATAGCCCCAATCCTTGTTCTTGGTTGTCCAGTGGTATAAGGCAGACCCCATTCCCTCTAGAAATTTGACCAAATCAGCCTTTGCCTCTGTAGCACAGGGCAATGGGGAAACAGTTACCTGCTCCTGTGGACCCAAGGAATTTGGTGGCCCCCAGCTCTGTGGCATCTCTAACTGGCCTGGAATTGCCGCTATTCCTCTATTAGGCAGCAGTGGTCCGGGCTGTGAGTGTCCCAGGTGGGTTTTATCGGTCAGCTGTGATTCCCTTGGCTGTCCAGCCTCCTCCTGGTGTAGGAGCTCTCCCTTCCGGGTGCAGGAGTGAGGGGTTGTTAATCACAATGCTGGCCCTTGAGCAGGCCAGGCCAGCCAGACACTGTTTGGGGGGAGTTGAGGTTTTGAGTGAAGTACTGTGAGGAGTTAAAAAAAAATTGGTAAAATCTTAACATCCTTGGGGAGATGGCTGCGTCATTCCTGGTGCTTGATTGCCTGGAAATGCTCTGATTCCAGCCCTTTTCCAGGGCTGTTTGCCAACAATGTACCCTCACCTTTTGACCCTTTCTGTGAGGCACTGTGTATTTCATCATCGAAGTAACTTTTGTCTAGCCTAGATAAATTGGGTCTCTCTCTTTTTAATTTATTTTTTAACAGCTTTATTGAGATACAATTAACACACCATATGATTTACCCATTTTAATTGTACAATTCAAAGTTATATAGTATGTTCACAAGGCTGTTTCACCATCACCACAATCAATTTTAGAACATTTCGGTAACCCTAAAAAGAAACCACATACCCATTTCCCCTCAACCTTCCAGCCTTAGGCAACCACCAATCAATCTACTTTCTGTCTCTATGAATTTGCCCATTCTAAACATTTCATATAAATGGAATAATCAATTACATGGTCTTTTGTGATTAGATTCTTTCACATTGGATTCTTTTCTTTTTTTCCTAAATTTAATTTAATTTTATTTTAAGTTCTGGGATACACGTGCAGGATGTGCAGATTACACAGGTAAATATGTGCCCATGCTAGTTTGCTACACCTATCAACCCATCACCAAGGTATTAAGCCCTGCCTGCATTAGCTATTTATCCTGATGCTCTCCCTCCCCCTGTCCCCAACAATAGTCCCCAGTGTGTTGTTCCCCTTCCTGTGTCCACGTTCTCATTGTTCAGCTCCCACTTATAAGTGAGAACATGTGGTGCTTGATTTTCCATTCCTACATTAGTTTGCTGAGGATAATGGCTTTTCCATCTATGCCCCTGCAAAGCACTTGATCTAATTTCTTTCTGTGGCTGTATAGCATTCCATGGTGTATATGTACCACATCTTCTTTATCCAGTCTATCACTCATGGGCATTTGGGTTGATTGCATGCTTTTGCTATTGCAAATAGTGCTGCAATGAACATACATGTGCATGTATATTTAGAATAGAATTATTTCTATTCTTTTGGGTATATATTGGGTCTCTTTTGAAGGCAAAGAGCCTGAATTGATACAAGGGTGTTTGTGTTAATCTTTTAAGTTTGCTTGTTTATTACATATGTATTGCATGGAGGGCCAGACAGACACTTTCTAAGTGCATAATAAACATTAACTCACAATAATGTTATCCTCACAATAACCAGTGAGCTATTTACTGCTAGTGTCTCCATTTTACAGATAAAACAGTACAGGGAAGGATGAGTAGCTTGCCCAAGGACACATTGCCAGCAAGTGGAGAAGTGCAGGAGCTGGGCTCCTACTTACATGAGCTAACTTCAGAGGCTGTGCTCTTAAATGCTAGCCTGTGCTGCCTCTCAGTACAAATTAGTATGCTTACCAGACCAAAATAACTAAAGAGCCAACTGTCATTCAGTTTTGAGAAGGTATGGCATGGATGATGTAGAGCTGTATTTACTAATGTGACATTGTTGATTAGTACATCTTATTTATTAAGATGGTATACCCACTGCCTCCCCATTCCCTGCCTCCCAAACACACAACCACATTATGAAGCCTAGAATCACTTGCATCAGAATGTCAATCATGGTGATTCTCGTAACCTGGGGAGGCCCACCAAGCTCTGGGTTCCTTAGTGGTAGGAGGTATGAGCTGCAATAGCTTGGAGCTTTGGAGGGGATGCTCTGACATGCTCCAGACCATTGAACCCCTGAAAGCTTACCTACAAGGCACATCTCTGAATCTTTGTCAAGTTTCTCTCCCATCACTTGCCGTGTTTGTGACTTAATAAGTCATTCAGAATAGTCAACATTTTTCACTTATCAGGCCCATGAACATATTGTCATCAATACAGTGGACCAATGTAACATATTGCAGTGCCCAGAAAGGCTATATTGTAACACAGAGCAGGATTCACCTTGCCCTGGAGCAAGACCGTAAAGATATATACTGCTGTCCAATCCTTGAGAATGTAAATTGCTTCCTTTTTTTTTTTTTTGAGACAGACTTATGCTGTCTCCTGGGTTGGAATGCAATGGCATGATCTCGGCTCACTGCCACCTCTGTCTCCCGGGTTCAAGCAATTCTCCTGCCTCAGCCTCTCAAGTAGCTGGGATTACAGGTGCCCACTATCGTGCTGGGCCAAGAATGTGAATTGCTTTTCAACCTACATCCTGCTGTATCCTTCAAAATAGCATTTCCATATTAATAGTTGCATATCACTTGCTAAAGCTGTGCTAACCTAATATAATAAAGATACCACGTTTGGCACAGCAGCTGTAATTGGGGCTACTCCTTGGTTAAGTTTCTAGTAGTTGTTTAGTGGCATGAACCACCTAGCTTTCCCAGAGGGCAGACTGCTGAATTAAAATGGAGGCGTAACTGGGATAACAACCCCTGCCCCCTTCAAGTCTTTGTAGGTGTCATTAATCTCTATCATAGCCCAAGAATGTGATACTACAATTAACTTACTTTTTTCATCATGAAACTTCAGTTTGAGAGCCTTTTGCTTGGCCTTCCCTAAGACAGTCATTGTTATTTCATAGCTTAGGAAGCCACAGGTTAAGGAACCAGGTCAGTCAACTAACTGCTATGTATTATGATGTATGCATGAATGTATATCCTGATTATACATTCAGGCATGGGGAGAAATGATTGCTGGGTGGCTCTGTGGATCTAGAGGGCCCATTGTGAGATGGACACTACCTGACCTCCACCTACTCTACTCTAACACGGGCTACAATAGTGCTTTGAGTCCTCGGGAATTAGCATCAACTCTGACATTGTACTCAACATCCCTTGAAAGTTGTGTATTTTCTTCTCCCCAGCATGTGAGTTACTTGGCCATAGAGCCCTCCTTTGAAAACTTGAGGGAATCAGTGCTGTGCACACTTACAAGGTTCTTCCTTATGAGAAATTATCCTCATTTCCGTCAGTGGGTTCTGGATTTCGTGGTGAACTGGCTGAGGTTTGGAAGCTGGGCAAGTGGTCTAGACTTCACCTTTAGATAGCTGACTTCAGCATTCTACTCATCTATTTTTAATCTCTTTTGATTATATATCTAAAGCAATATCTATCTTGCCTGTAGGAACAGCATATCGTACTAGCTATCTTCATGGACACCTACAGGCCAGGCCTCCCAGGTGTCACTCTAATGTTGATACCCCTTAGGGAAATTACTTTAACTTGCCATCACAGTTAAATTCTGCCACTTGGCCTCTGTTATTCTGGAATTCTATCATTTTGCTCATTACTGGGGGACCCAGTTCTGTAAAACATCCCTAGCACTGCTCCAGCCTGCAGGGGACAGCTCCCACTGAGCTTCTCAAGTATGTGGTGCCCCTCAGCAGTGCATTCCTTCTTACCTTAGTTAGTGTTTGTGCCCTCTGGAGGAGCTCAGTCCCCCGAGGGATGGATTCTCCAGCTGTAGAGTGCAGAGCCATTCTAGCACACCAACGTCCCTATCCTTCAGATCCCTTTTTCCAGACTCTGCCACAGTAGTTCTGGTATCTCTGCTTCCAGTTGATTTACTGTGTACCATGGCTTATACTAAGTCTCTAGGTGCCATCCCGGAGCATATCAGAATCATCACCTTTGGCCCTTGCTAATCTCTGTGGTAGAGAAGCATGCCCCTTTATCAATAATTCTCACTTATCTCGTTTCATATTTTCCCTTCCTGGACCAGGATCCACTCCCAAACACAATCTCCTCACTCCTGCTGATGCACACTGGCCAGTCCTACAGCTGCTTCGGAGGATACACGTGTTCTTCACTTTGCAGCCTGGCCCAGGACCGTCCACTTGCATTGTCCTGAGTGGTATCAACATAGTCTTCATTCTAGAAAAATCGGGAGTTGGGTGGGGGTGGTAGCTCTCTCTTCCAACAAGGGGCAGAAAGACTTGTCTACAAACCCAGTAGGTTCAGGGGGCATCTGGAGTTCAAACTTCTCAAGTACATCTACCTAGATAGCCCAATACTGAGTTTTAAGGCCTTGACTTTGGCATAAGAGACCACCCTGAGCTTAGAATTCAGTTCCTGAGCCCCAGATTCAGTATTCTATAAAGTTCTGTGATTCATAAAATCAGGGCCTGTATCAGACCTTCCTTCCTGTCTGTCTCCCAGGTGCAGGCATGAGGGTCTCTTCTCTTTATGGTGGTGATGAATAGATGTAAGCCTGTCATTTACTCTTTTCAAGACATTAATGGAACTTAGCAATAGCCACCAAAACCCATACTTATTATAGTTACTTTTCCTTAATTC
Source organism: Cebus imitator (assembly GCF_001604975.1). Classification (NCBI taxonomy): domain Eukaryota; kingdom Metazoa; phylum Chordata; class Mammalia; order Primates; family Cebidae; genus Cebus; species Cebus imitator. The sequence goes on from NW_016107372.1 coordinate 1,195,424, forward strand.
TTAAATGCCAATTGTACTAGCTGTCTTACCTCTTCACCTATAGCTCATCCAGTTAACTACAGGTAAAAGTGTTGGCAACTGCTCAGTGATAGCACCCCTGGGACTGTCCATATTCCACCCAGCACCATTGGGCTAGACAGTGATCCAACTCCAGAGACCTGTCCTCAGAGCTTGCTTCCTAGGCTATTATCTTACCCCTAGAAGCAGATTCTGGGATGAAGTCCCTTTACCAGGAGATTTATGGTGAGCGTTCACTCAGAAGGGAGAAGGGGAAGCAGCATTTTGTGGCCAAAATCTAAGCCCGGATGTGGCCACAGCTGGAGACTAGCTCCAGCCTGATTTCTGGGAGCACAGAGTAGCCTCACACCACATCGTTGGTACTGTTTTGAGGCAAGGGGGTCAGCCTCAGGCCACGGGGTGTCACCTTCAGGTGAAGCTGGTTCCATTAGACCCAGGGTAATACTCTGGAGACCACTCAGCCACCACTCAGCAGTTGTGGATAAAAAGACCTGGCCAGAAGAGGAGATGGCACCAGGATACCAACAGTTTTGCAGGGGAGTGATAAATGGCTTCCCTCTACTTTGCTAGGTTTGTTGGCTGAGCTATGAATGAATTAAATTGCCATAAGTAGATTAAGAGGAGGATAAAAATTTTAATCATATATGTTTGCACAGGAGTCCCATGAAATACAAGACTCCAAGAAGGGTCAGATGATTGACATGCATACACCGTCTTCAGCTATCGAAAAGAATGGGGGCCTGGGGCTTCTGCAGGGAGGTGGCCAGACAAGTGGGCGGGGGAAGGAAAGAAGTGTGTTCTGAATAAAGCTTGGCTGGTTTTTCAGATAAAAGGTCTCGTGAGTAATAAATGTCTGGAGCAGCCCTCAGGAGAAGAGGTGACAGTCTGTCTGCGCTGGTGTCACCTCCCACCTCCTCCCCTGTGATCCCAGTTACCCTTCCCTGGCTGATGAGATTGTTGGCGATGGGATTCATGATGATTGAATTTCTTTTGGATGATTCGTCTTTGGGCAGATGAGGGAGGCTCAGAGAAAAGCCCCTCCCTGCATGTGCTGTGTCCGAGTGCTCTCAGTTTGAAGTAAGTGGCAAACTAGTGGCATATTTTGGGGTACCATTTCCTGAAGGCCTTCAGCATCCACTAAACTAGTCAACGGTTCCCATTTGTTTCCTGAATAGAAAACACTTCCTTCAAATTCTTCTCAAATTCAGCCTCCAGTCGAAGTCCCATTTGGCCAAAATCCTTGTACTAGAAAAAAAATAATAAAGACAAAAACAAAGTTCCCCATGATTAGTGTCGTTAGACACCTTTCAACTGAGAATGATCAGGACTCTTGGCTTTAAAAAATAAAGTACTGTAAGTTGACAATTTATAATGGTATATATTTTGGAGTATAAAGTAATGTGATTTATGACTGCTATGTGGAATAATCAAATCAAACTAATTAACATATCCATCACCTCAAACAGTTATCATTTTTTTGTGGTGAGAACATTTGAAACTTACTCTCTTAACAATGCTGAAATGTGAAATACACTATATTGTTAAGTATAGGACTCTTGTCTTACACACGCTAAGTTACATTAACCAGGTTAAACTTGAAAACTCATGCAGCTAAGAGTAACTTCTGTTTTTTACCAGAATGATTCTTTCTTATTAACAGGGCAGAAAAGTGAAGTTATTTTCATAGTTGGGATTATTACTTATTTGGCTTTGGTTGCTTATTTCAGTGGGTTAGAAAAGTAATCTATGCTCTTTCACCAATTCAGATAGTGGAAGGGCATAAGGTAAGATCGCTGATCTGTTCCTTTCTCTATCACCTCTGCTCCTTGCTGGCAATCCCTGTTAACCATATGGTCTAGTCACATGCAAAGAAATCTGGAGTTTGGGAATCCTGAGGTTAGGGGAAGATAAGAAGCACAATACCACTATAAGATGAAATTCTTCTCTTTATATGCTGCAGCAGACAGGACTCAATTGCTCTCTCTGAGCTCCTGTCACCTTGGGGCAGGTGGGGGATGAGCTCTCAGGAACCTGGAGCTCTGGTTGCAGGAACACCTTTTGACTCACTGTTACTTTGCTATGATGAGCTAAGACCTGAACTGAAAAAAATCACTCACTTTCAGAACCCTTGCTTGTGCAAGCTTATTACAGGATGAGGGAAATTAAAATTTTCCAGGCACCAGAAAATGAGGGGAAGAATGGAAAGAAACCAAACAGAAGCAGGAAGAGCCACCTACCTTGTAAGATGCCCTGTGATTCTGGAAGATGAGGCGCATGTCACGTACAAACCCCTCCACTCGGGAATAACTGTGCTCATTCAGCCTCTTCTTGATTTTATCCAACCACATGGGCTCCTTCAGGCCTTGACATGCCTCTCTAATCTGGTGACAAAAATACCAGTGGGAAAGCTACCAGCACAGTTCAATCTCCACCTTCTGTGGCTTCCCATAAAATCCAGCAGAAATACAACAAAGTGAAGGTAACTAACAACGACAGCATGTGCTCTTGCTCCACGGGATTAAGATCACAAATCTCACAAGGACTCATTTCAGGCAATGTCATGGCAACCTGTAATCATGGGTTGCTGTTGTTACTTACATAATAATAATATGGAATCTTGGCAAAAAAGGAGCTCTCAGAACAGCAATAGACTTTCAAGAGGAGGAATTCACATTTCTGCAAAAGAAAGAGGCCATAAATGAAAAGCAGCGTGGAGACAGTGAGCCCACATGCCTGTCCAGACAGAGCACATGACTCACACACTTCTTCCACAAGCTTCTCTAACGCGTGTGGTTCTTGGAAACAGACATGACATGGCTGAGTTATTTTTTCTGCAAACAAGTTGTAGTGGCCTATCAGTGCAGTTGAAGTGTGGTTCTGAAGAGCACACTTCTGGTGCATTCCCCTGACCCTGCGTTTGTTCATGCTTTCACATGTGAGGGGAAAGGAGAAGGTTTGGGCATTGCATCTGACTCACCAACTGTTCCTCAGGACACATCTGCCTCTCCAGGACCTCAGATTCCTGACAGCACTGCTGGCTTCCTGAAGACTCCTTCATCCTGCAGAAGATGCAACTCCACGGGGTCCTGAGAGATTGAGCAGAGGGCAGGGACCCTGGAAATGGCCACCATTTTGTGGCTGCTACTGTGCTCCTTCAGGAATGGCTGATGGGCTCAGCTATGGGGGACAGGAGAACACCTCCCAGAGTATCCAAGAACTGCACGTGGGGTCTCCAGCCATTGGCCTTTCCCTCACGTCACTGGTAGCAGTAGGTGGGAAACCGGAGGAAGGTGGTGTCACTGTGAGTGTGGCTCTCCTTTTCCTGTCTGAGCTGCTGGGAGTACAAGGAGCCCTGCCTGCCAGGCCTCGGTATCAGAAACTGGGCTTTCAGCTCCAGGGAACTCAGGCCTCCATCAACCCAATGAGACCATGCCACTTGTCTTGTATGAATAAGCACAAAATAAAAACAACTGGTGTTTCTTGCCCCAAGTCTCCCTGGACAGGAGACCTTGCTACAAAACTTGAAGGAAAGGACAATACCAGTATATAGGCAAAGGGTCCCCAACTCTGGCCTCAGCATACCAGAGGAGGTGTCCCTGAGAGCACAGAGAACATTAACCTCCTGCTGCCAGCGTCTCCCACTGCTCTCTGGATCACACTGCTGGGTCCCAGTACCCAAGGAACCTGCTCCTTCCCCAGCTAAACACAAGCAGGCACTCTGCTGGGGAAAGCGCATGGCAGGTGGAAGGGTCCCTTAAAGGATGAAAGAGAGGTGCCTGCATGTCACTCACTTCTCAGTTTCCACAGGTGGGATGTGGCAGTCCTCATGGAAGACTCTTGAACAAGTGTCACAACAGAACAGCTCCCCTCCGTCCCGGCAAAGCTCACACTCATCCAAGTTTCTCATCTAGAAGGTAAAACAGTGTCCATGTCACAGGGATCTGCAAGATTCAGGATGGCCTCCCCTCTGGCCATCTAGAACACTCTACCTTTGCGTCAACCTGCGTGGACAGGCATTTGCTTCTCACTGGGATGTAAAGGAGAAGCATGGCCTGGAGATTTCAGAACAAATCCTAGTCTGCAGTGAAGTTCAGGAGGAAGGGGTATGTGTCAGAATAAAATGTTTCTTTATAAAACCAGAGACTATTACACAAAAAGACTAGTAACAAAGCAAGAGAATGATTTGATTGGAATCTGAATAATTGTATTATGCTGCAGATAAAATCAGGTTTTGAAGTAAAGTGTTAAATCCATTTGCCTATACCACAAATCAGCTCATGAAAGGGAGACCTAGAGAATTACATATGATAGACTAAGCTTCTGAGATGCTACTTTCCATATTCTTGGCCATAAGTTCCCATGAGTTGAAGAGATGGCCTAGTTAGGGGTTCCTGGACTGTAGGTTCTGTGACTGGAGGGCTGTGCACCTACCTCTGAGGGGGAAGGACCATGGGTGCAGATGACTAGGGGGGCCCTGGGGAGCACAGAGCTCTTTGGCTCTGGTGTAGATCCCCCATGACTTAGCTAATTTGGATTGGAAGGTGTGAAGGTGTCATCTCTAATGACCAAGCAACCATACAGTGTTGAAGATGGAGGCCCTACCCTCATTTCCTGGGCCCATAAAAGAGCTGGTGCTATGTTCTTTTTTTTTCTTTAATTTTAAAGAGAATTTTGATTTTATTTTAAGATATGTATACATGGTAAACATTCAAAGAAAATGAAAAATATAAACAATGAAAAGTAAGACTCGCATGCTTGGGGCTTCCAAATCTCTTTCCTTTTCACCTGAGGGAGACAGTAATATGTTTCTTAGGAATCCTTCCAGTAATAGTTTGTGCATGGATAAGAATATATATATCTATAATTTTCATAAAAGACAAAATCAAATGTTAACATACCCTTCTCCTTTTTTAACTTAATATTTTGGAGACTGTTCCATATTACCATGTAGATATGCCTTACTGCTGTTAAGTTGCATTATTTTCTACCACCTAGATTTCCTTGAGTTTAATGAAAAAAATAATTTTTAGATTATATATAATAGAGCAATTCTAAAAATACATTTAATGAAATGTATTTTTAGAATTGATCTATTATACTTATACATGTTTTGGAGATATAGGTGATATTTTGGTACATGTATACAATGTGTAATGATCAAATCAGCATAGTTAGGATATCCATCACTTCAAGCATTTACCTTTCCTTTGTGTTAAAACATTACAATTATTATCTTTTAGCAATTTTGAAACATACAATAAATTATTAACTATAATTTTCCTACTTATTTCTAAGACTAGAACTTAGTTCTCCTACCTAACCGTATTTTTGCACCCATTAACCACCCTCTATTCTTCCCCTACCCCCACCCTTTCCAGCCTCTGGTATCCATCATTCTATTCACTACTTCCATGAGATCCACTTGTTAAGCTCCCAAAATGAGCAAGAACCATGTAATATATGTCTTTCTGTGCTTCATTTATTTCACTTAACATATTAACCTCCAGTTCCTCAAACATGAGTGAGAACATGTAATATTTCTCTTTCTGTGCTTGATTTATTTCACTTCACATAATAACCTCCAGTTCCATCCATGTTTCTGCAAATGATGGGATTTTATTCCTTTTTTGTGGCTGAATAATAGTCCACTGTGTGTGTGTGTGTATATATATCAAATTGGAGATTATAAATAAATATATATATATACACACACATATATATGTATATACATACTATATATAGTGTATGAATGAATATATATAATATATATATATATTTTACATATATAGATATTTTATATATAGATAGATATTTTATGTAGATATTTTGGCTTGCTGGGCTCTGTGAGGGTGGGATTCACTGAGCTAGACCGTTTGGCTCCCTTTGGCCCCCCTTCCAGCAGAGTGAATGGCTCTGTCTCACTGACGTTCCAGGCACCACTGGAGTATGAAAACCAAATAAACAAACTCCTGCAGCTAGCTTGGTGTGTGTCCAAATGGCTGCCCAGTTTTGTGCTTGAAACCTAGGGCCCTGGTTGCATAGGCACTCAAGGGAATCTCCTTGTCTGTGGGATGCGAAGACTATGGGAAAAGCATAGTATCTGGGCCAAGGTGCACTGTTCCTTATGGCATAGTCCCTTGCAGCTTCCCTTGGCTAGGGGAGGGAGCTCCCTGATGCCTTGCACTTCCCAGGTGAGGCAATGCCCCACCCTGCTTTGGCTCACCCTCCATGGACTGTACCCACCATCTAATAAGTCCCAATGAGACAAACCGGGTACCTCAGTTGGAAATGCAGAACTCACTCGCCTTCTGTGTTGATCTTGCTGGGAGCTACAGATCGGAGCTGTTTGTATTTGGCCATATTGCCAGGTCCCCCTTGGTGCTTTGTTCTATAAAAATAATGGTAAATCAACTAATTCTACATTTCTCACCAGTCTCAATACATGAGACCTTTAGCCAGATTTAATTTCATTTGGAGAAGTTAAAATATGATAGTATTTGTGTCCACATGTTGTGGAGCAAATCCCAGTCATTAAAAACCAACAGAATTTATAGAGCAAATATAGAGACCAATACATGTTTGCTGTACTGCAGACAAATACATGTGTATTCATGGCAAAGAACCAGTCTGTGTCTGAGCCCTTTGTCATTTAAGGGAAAAGTGCTACAAGGTCTATAATTACAGTTCAATATTATGTGCAGCCTGGACATCTGGTGACACTGGGAGGGTGCAGAACGGCCTAATCTACAAGTTCTCCCCCAGCTCTGCTGCTGCAGGTAAGGTTTCCTACCAACACTTCCGATCAAGAGGACCACTTGCAAGTTCTGCTTATTTTTGAATAACTGATTTCATTTCCCTTCCAACCATGGAATTCTTCAAACAAGCCAATCACCTTCTCCCTCTGGAAGCAGGGGACAGCCCACCCTCCAGAGCCACTGGCTGTTCCCTCTGGTCCTGTGTGGAGTGCCTACAGGCTCTTTCTGCTGCTGCTTCTACTTTTCTATTTTAACCGGCTCTCTAAATTCATTTCAGCTCTAGGTTAGGTGAAATCCTTCTCTTGTGATCTGGATTTTCAGGTTCTTCAGTGAGGTTGTGTGTTCAGAGATGGACTTTCTCCTTCTCATACTTTGAGAACTCACAGTTTTTTGGCTCTCTCACAGAGTTTGCAGTGTCAAGGCACTTCTCTGAAAGGGTCTGGGAATTCCTTGTTTTGCTGAGATGTTCCTATGGTGATTCTTGTAGCAAAAGTTCACAATGTGAGTCTCAACACGCTGTTCTGTCCATCTGAGTTGGAGGTGGAAATTAGTCCTGCCTCTTATCTGCCATTTTTTTTTCCAAACCCATATCTGCTTATGAAGAGATTTGATTTCCCCTGTTTTTTCCTTGTTGGCTTGGCTGTACATTAGACTC
>NW_016107372.1:1203426-1204888 GCF_001604975.1 Cebus imitator
TAAGACCTAAATCTTGTTGGAGGATTGCTTTGGAGGTAAGGTGTATATAAAACTATTTGCTTATCCCTCTTCTGTTAAGTATCATGTGTCAGTGTTATTGCATGATATTCTGTGTGAGTGCTGCCCCCTACAGTTGTCCAAGAAGGTGACCCTGCCTAAAATAGACATTTCACTGCAATGAAAAGAATCAAACCATGACTTAATTTACAGAAGGGACTCATCTATGATTTCAGCAGAACCCAAAGCAGGCAGCCATATAGCAAGCAGAGAATGGATGGGGTCCGTGGGATCAGAAGGTTTGCATAGTACCGAGCACCAGATAAGCAGCTGAGTAAAAATGCCTCATGATTTGCTGGGTCATGATGGTTTCAGTTCTAACCAGCTCAGCACTCTAATGGCTTCCCTGAGCCATTCCTTTACCGAACTAATGACAGGCTCCACACATTGAACATAATAGCTTGGCCTGGCCTGTTCCTTCTGGCTGATGCTTAAGACCATCTTTAGCTCTACCTGCACCTTGGAGTACATTTTCAGGATTTTCCCTTTCATCCACACCACTTACTTGAAAATGCTGTTATCCTCTCACATTTGCTCCTTCCCCCTAATCACCAGGCCGGCCCTATCTATTACCACTTCAAGCTTTGTTTCTAGAGACCTCAGTGGTCTAGAGCTCAGCCTCCCATACTCACTATCCAGGGGAAATAAGAACATTGGAATGTTTCCACTGAAACAAAGGGAAAGAATGCTTTCACACTGAGACAGCCAAGCCCAGACACATCTGCCTGGCTTGGGGGATGCATCTGGTATTCTTTGCTCATCACACATAGCAACATACTCCAACTGAGACTGAACATGCTTCAGGGAACAGCAGTCATGACACAGAACATATGCCTGGAGAAAGGAGTGGGACATACTGGGAGTAATAGTTCAGAATTTGTACTTACACAAGGGTCAACTGAGGTATTATTGTGAGACTTCAGTATTCTCTGTTGAAAGAAAGAAAGATTGATTTATAATATTGAATGTGTTGTTTCCATCTATCACTTATTTAAATTTAAATAGTCATCTTTGAAGGGATTCAGGAACGAGTTGTAAAAAATAATTGGGAAGAAAAGAAGGCCAGCAGGCTGGGGTGGCTCCAGTGCTTTAAGTTCCTAAGTAAGCAAACTGAAACCTGATGGAAACAGTAAAATGAAACTAGAGATTTGCCAACTAGAATCCGCCATCTAACCTCTAATTAGCATCTTTCCATTATGCTAATTAATATAGTTTCTCTGTCTTACTCCTGTGTTGGCCTCACCGTCTGGACTGCTGCAGAAGAGCTCTCTGAAATTCTCCTTGTTCTCAGTGCTGCCCAATTCATGACTTGCTCTTTGCTCCAATAAATACTATTAAGTTTATTTTGTCTAAAGTTTTAGTTTTTTAAACAGTCTTCCCTTTACCTCACACCTGATTTTATGGA
>NW_016107372.1:1205468-1231572 GCF_001604975.1 Cebus imitator
TGCATGACTTGGCATCCTTCCCTTCTGGGATACAGGCAGCCACAGCTTTTGTCTCTAGCCCAGGGCACAGAGGCCATAAACAAGTGTGATCCAAAGACAAGCATCTGAGAGATAACCTTGTCACTCACTGCTTCTCTGATTAGCCAAGACTCTCCCACCCCCACCAATTTGTAATTCATCTATGTTTACAATATGAAACAACCTTTTATTTATTTATTTAATTTTTTTTTGCAGGGGTTCACTCTGTCACCCAGGCTGGAGTGTTATGATGAAATCATAGCTCCCTACAGCCTTGACCTCCCAGGCTCAAGTGATCCTCCCACCTCAGCCTCCTGAGTAGGTGGGACTATAGATGTGACCACAATGCCTCGGTAATTTTTTTTTTTTTTTTGGTAGAGGTGATATCTCACACTGTTGTCCAGGTTGGTATCAAATTTCTGAGCTCAAGTCAGCCTTTCAAAATGCTGGCATTATAGGTTCAAGTCATCGTGCCTGGCCTGAAATGATTTTTGAGATCAATCTTCTGTAATGGCCATTGGAATTTAGCATGTGCTTGGTAAGTATATGTTGAATGGGTGAATAAATGAATATTGTTTCAGGAGTTTGAGACCAGCCTGCCCAATGTTGTGAAACCCCGTCTCTATTAAAAAGACAAAAAATTAGCCAGGTGTGGTGATGGGCACCTGTAATCCCAGCTACTAGGGAGGCTGAGGCAGGACAATCTCTTGAACCCTGGAGGCAGAGCTTGCAGTGAGCCGAGATGGTGCCACTGTACTCGAACCTGAATGACAAGAGCAAAACTCCATCTCAAAAAAAAAAAAGAAAGAAAAAAAAAAGAAACTGGAGTCTCTTAAGAAAACATTAGCACACAATTATTCCGGGTGAGTATATCAGATTGTTTTACAACACCTCAGCTGCCAACAAAAGGTTTATGTGGCCCTTGTCATAAGCCTGAGCAGAGATGCTATCATGTGGCACTGATAGTGACACTGAAGTTTCCAGAAGCCAAGTGGCTTTTCTAGCAAGAGAAGCTCTGAGAGGCACAGAGGATCCATGGAGTTCGTAATGGATCCTAGATCTGCCACTTAAGCGACCTCCTGTTCTCTCCACGAGGAGACACAAAATATGGAGTCAACTGCAGCTTGTTGCTGCTAAGTGTTGTATCCCAGAATAAGAGGAGAGCCAGTTAGTTGGCAATTGTCAGTTCATTTGGCTCATCTAGGCTGAGTTACTCTTGGCACCTGGGGAAAAGTAGAGATGCTGGTATTTAGTGTACTTACTGAATAGGTGACACAATAGTTATCCTTCAGGAAACCCAGTGGATGAAATGTCTCAGTGGCTGAGAGTTCAAATCAGCCAGAACATCAGATAATATAAATGCCTGGATCCCAGGTTCCCAGTGGAATATGAGGCCCAACGGCGAGCTGTGTGTGACCTGTTTTAGAAGTCTGTGAATGTCTTGGATGAATCTTTCTACCTAAAGTGTATAAGGAGGACCCTTTTCCCCTCCCCACCCCCTCAGGTTCTTATTCATACTCAGTCTTGGAAAAACTATCACCTTGTCCTGAATCTGCACTGCACTTATCTATTTGTTGCTTTCTTTAAGAGAAGGAAAAATCACTTTCACAGATTAAAAGGCAGGTCTCCACAGTACCTCTGGTAGAGCCAAAGAGGTGGCATCAACATAAAAGACGTTCCTGGTCAGCCCCTCCTACAAAATACATCTACCTTTGGAGGTCTTCCTCCCCAATGGCACCATCCTGACAAAGGGAAATAATATCCTGTTGAGAAAGAATTCTGCATGCCTGTGTGTACATTTTTTTGGAAGGCAAAAGAGGATGTGAAACATCAGAAAAGATTCTTTTTGTTGCCTATTTCACAAAATGATATATGGTTTCATATATGTCTCAAGTGACTATGAGCAAACATTTGCCCTATCAGATTTCATAAAAGTTAGAAAATAGTAACACAAGCAAAAAAAAAAATCTGTTTTTGAGTTAGAGATGATACTCACACCTTATTATAAAATATTTTTATGTATTCCATGACCATTGTTTGATTTTACAACTTTGACACTCTTAAAACATTTGCATCTATGCTAAAACACATATGGGAGGTCTGTTTTGATGACTTCTCAGCATCTCCATCTGATATGGTTTAATATCCAAAGAGGACCTAGCTTTAGATAGACGTAGTATTCAAAGTAGTAAGTCTGAGGCATGTATCAAAAAAATATTAAACGTAGGTAATGGAGAAGGTGAAAGCTTAATTATAATTATGCAATTGGAGGCTTCATAAAATAAGATGTCATACTTGTTAAATCAGTTGTGACAAGAAGCTGTAGAAAATTATGTAATAATCACCTTTTTGTTCTTGTAATAAATTCTTGGAGGATTAGGTAGAAATCCTTCCTGAAAAATAGAACAAACAAACAAGGTATATGGTCAGCCTGTGTTTTTGCTTTGTGAGTCTGGCATTTCCAACCTCCTTCCAAATATTTCTACCTGAATGTTCCACTTCCAGCTCCAACCCAAGGTGTCTGAATGAGAAACCATCTCCCTCTCTTCACCTGTGCTTCTAGACGTCAATCAACAGAAGCCAGAAAATCATCTTCAGGACGATTTTCCCTTTTCTTGAGCTTCTTTCCTAAGTCCTAAGAGGTTTTCCCTTACAATCTCATACCATCTATCACCTCTTTTCCAGTCCCACCAGTGCCACTCCAGCTGGAGTCCCTATATCAGAGCTATCCAAGCAGCACACACTTACTGCATGCTACTGGGTGTCAGTCACTCAGATCAATCTTGGGTACCTGAAGATAGAGAGACCTAAAGGGATCTAGAGGCAAAAAGCACTTACAGAAGGATAAACACAAACAGTGAAAAAAAGGCATTAGTAGGGGGCATAGGAGCCCTGGGAAGGGAAGACCCATGGCTCGGTCAGTGAATACTTAGGGAAAAGGGTAACATTTGAGCTGAGCATTCTAGACTGAGTTTGTTAGCAGGGGAGACAGTAAAGGCATTTCAAAGCCCCATTACTGTCTAAAATATTGTTCTAAGTGTCATTTCCAATCTCAGAAGATTTCATTGATTCCTTGTTATCTCAATTACAGATTTGAATCACTTAGCCTGGCATTAAAGCACTCCACAAATAGTCCCAATTGCTGAATTGTGCCTTATTGCACACAATCCACCTACCTAAATCCACGGAGCTATTAATACTTTTGCTATGGTTCTTATTTTAATTCTATTCTGGTTTTCAGGTCATTCTTTCTCTGAAGCATCTTGCACTGCTTGACTATCAACGCTCTTCTTTTTTTCAGTACATAAAATTGTCCACATGCACCCTAGTCAGAATGATCTTTCCCTCCTCCAAGTTTCTGCGTCTGTCCTGACAGCCCCTGGTACATCAGTGGGTTGCACTGGAGTGTGGTTATGGTTATGGGGCCCCTCTCACCTGAGTGAGAGGATAAACTCACTGGCATCAAACCTTTAGCTATAACTCAACAATTATTTGCTGGATACATAGTGACCTTATTATTAGGGTGCAACAAAGCAGGGCACAGGTCTGGCCCCTTGTCACTGGAATACCTTCATCAGCCGTTGTAGGGGCCACCCGCCACAGCGCACACTCAGCCTCCAGTTCTTTGATCTTGCGTGGCCTCCTTTGATTTCAAATTCCCTGGGGGTGAACCAATTTCCATCCTCAGTCTGTAGACACTTCACCAAGATTCCTGTAAGACCAGGGTAAGTTGATCCTGAGCCCTCTTTCTTCCCAGTGCTTAAACTGTGGCCGCTCACCACACTGAATCTAGAACCACACAATTTGTGCTCAAGATCAACAGCGGGAGGGTCTGGCCTTCCCTCTCAGATTTCAGAAGCCCCAAATCCAGCCCGAAAGTCCCCTCTAAGGACACTTCCTGGTGGTGGTGCACATTTCTTCCTCCTTCATCCATGAAGAAAGTGATCGTTATCAAGAGGAACCTTTTAAAAGTGTTTCAGAAGCATTTACAGAAGGAAAAGCAAGTGATTCTGAGAGACAAGAGGACTCCAATTTGCTGTTGAATTCTGGGGTAGAGACCAGGCCTGAGTCTGCAGATGGCTCTGGGGGCAATGTGAAGGCAGAATCCTCACTTAGGGGTACAGTCTCAGATAGGTGCCCTGTGGCTCAGAAGACCACACCAGCAACACGTGCACCTTCTATCACATTTTTCATTCAGTTTTATGGCATTATTGAACAGAGATTTTCTCATCTCTGCAACCACAGGTAGCTGATATTAAAAAATAATTATAAAATGTTATCTAATAGAAAATTTAAGTTATATATAAAAGATAGTCACATGCTCAACACCATCAGCCATTAGGGAAATGCAAAGCAAAACCACAATGGGATACCACGTCACACTCACTAGGATGATCATAATAAAAAAGATAGACAATAACAAGTGTTGGTGAGTGTGTAGAGAAACAGGAGCCTTCATACATTTCTGGTGGGAATATAGAACAGTGCAGCCACTGTGGAAAGCACTTTGGTGTTTCCTCAGTAAGTTAAAAATAGAATTACTATTTGATTCAGCAATTCTGCTCTTGAATATACACTCCAAAGAATTGAAATATGTTCACACCAAATTTGTTAAATGAATGTTCAAAATAGCATTATTTATAGCAGCCAAAAAATGAACATAATCCAAGTTGATGAATGGATAAACAAAATGTGGTATATCTATACAATGAAATATATTATTTATCAGTAAAAGAAATGAAGTACCAATACATTCATTATGAATAAACTTTGAAAGCACCATACTCATTAAAAGCAGCCAGTCATGAAAGGGTACATATTATAGGATTCCATTTGTAGAAAACGTCTAGAATAGGCAAACTTATAGAACAGAAAATTGATTAGCAGCGCTCAGGGCTGGGCATTGGAGTAAGGTGGGAACGGGCATTGACTGCTAATTGACATGGGTTTTTCTTTAGTGGGGGGACAAATTGTTCTAAAATTAGATGATAATATTGCTGTACAATCCTGTGAAAATACAAAAAAATTTATTGATTGGCATACTCTAAGTGGTGAGTTGTATGATATGTGAACTATATTTCAGTAAAGCTATTTAAAAATAATCACAATGAAAACGTTTGTATTAATTGGTGCTCAAAGAGAGGTCTGAGATGAAAGTCATTCTGATAGACATTATTAGCAAGTTTTATACTTTTTCGTCGCAAAATACCTTACATTAATATGTAAAGTAGTTCTTACAGCTATGTCATGAGGCAGGTGTTTAATTATTCTTCCCTCTCTTGGATGAGAAATTTCAGTTTCAGAAAGGCCCCCTTCTCTACTCAGAATGGAACAGTCACTCCTGGTAGAGCCAAGGCTGGAACTCAGGCTTCCTAATTTTAAAATCTGAGATTGTCACCGTAAGTCAAGCACCTTGCTTTGGTGACAGCACTCCAGAAGGAAGAAAGATATGAAGGTCGAGGCTGAGGGCCTCTTTGCTTTTCTGTCTGACTCAAGGTAAAATATGTGACATTTTCCATCTGCGAATTGACGTTCCTGCACTTCTTTTTGGTTTTTGGTCACCCCGTGGACACTCCATGTGTGAGTGAGCATCTAATGGATGTGATGGATACGATTTCTTAAAGTCTGAAAATGTCATCTTAGGGATCCCTTCCTCCTTCCCTCGAGCCAACCTGGGGCCAAAAACTCCTTGAATTATGTGTAATTCACATGGATAATTTCCCCACTAATTGTGATGCCTTCAGAGAGGAGCTGAAAATTAAAGAAGAATAAAACTCACCTTGTTTCAATTTCTCCTTGTATAATATCCCCTTCACCTCACCACAGGTCACCAGAAGTAAAGGAGCCTTAAAATCCACAGTTTTATCTTCGTGCCTTCCTGAAGCTGAAAGAGGATTTCTTCACTATGTCTCACTTTGCAAAGTCACATCCCCCCTCCCCACTGAGGTAATTCCTATAAAGGCACAAAGAGTGTTTAAGAAATTCTACTCCAAAAATCTCTAGAGTTTCAAAGTCTTTCTTCCAAGTGGCATTTTTGATACATAAATACAGAATGTATACCCCAATTTCATCTTTCAAACTTCATACAAAATAGAATGCTTTATCAGAGAAATTAGACTTCAGTAAAACTGTTTTAACTTCCAATGTAGTTCACGCCACTGATTCTTATATGACAATGAAACATACAGTTGTTTTCATTAGTTTGATGGGAGCTCTCCAGCTGTGCTGTTTTGCTGCAGTTAGGTAGCCAGAGATGAAGTGGAAGACCATAATCAGTCTTCCTATTTGAGCACTGACTGGTCAAGGAGGGAGAGATGAGATAGCCTAATGGAGACGGTGTCTGCCTTCTATTTTTGTTCTCTGCTTTGCTCCATTTTTCCCTCCTATCAGCTTTCTCCATAGCTGAGAGAGGAGCTCAGGAAGCTCTAGAATAATATGAAAATTGTACCAGGCAGTGGGTGGGGAAGTGGGGACCTGATATCACAGAAGTAGGTGTGAAAGTTCTTCAAAGAAACTACAGGAGGATGAGCAGTGAATCCTGCCCTTCCAAACAGAGGTGTAGAGGTCATGATGGGCAGCAGGAGCTGTCCTTGATCCTGAGACTGGTTTTGAAAAAGGCAGACTATTTAGACTGGGATGAAGTAATAAGGGAGGCAGAGGTGGGCGGATTAGGAGGTCAAGAGATTGAGCCCAGCCTGGCCAACATGTAGAAACCCTGTCTCTACTAAAAAAAAAAAAAAAAAAAAAAAAAAAAAAAAATTAGCTGGGCATGGTGGTGCACACCTGTAGTCCCAGCTACTTGGGAGACTGAGGCAGGAGAATTGCTTGAACCTGGGAGGTGGTGGGTGCAGTGAGCCGAGATTGCACCACTGCACTCCAGTCTGGTGACAGAGCAAGACTTCATCTCAAAAAAAAGGTCGTTGGCCCAATTCACCCTCTAGCTTCCCAGATGAGGAAACCAAGTCAAAGAAGGCCAAATGATCAGCACAAGACCACACTGTCAGAGAAAAAAAAAGCCAAAAAGCCTTAGGACACAGATCTCTAACCACAGCTCTGGTTAACCTTTAGTATGTAACCTGTGGCTTTCTGTATAGCCAAAGGATGATCAGCTAAATAACTTATGGGTTATACCCTTTATACAGCAATGGACTATCTCCAGCCTTGAAATTTATCATTTCAGTGGAAGTAGCACTTTAGTGTCCCCTGGGCCCCTAAGGTCCAGTTGTAGATGCATCATCAACTTACTTCCTTCTGTGCTTGACACATTTCAGAAAATGACTAAAGTGGATACATTTCTCAATAGTTAGTACAGCTCCATAAAACAATTAAGGAAATAGGTTTATTACTGAAAATGCAGCATAAAGCATAAGAAATTATATGTTTAGTTATTGAAATTGCATTCCTCTTTTCTTTCTTACCTCTTGATTGGACTCTTTTCTGTGGATCTCTGTCACTCTGAGTGAAGCAGGCTCTAGGTTTGCCTCTCTTTCTTCCTGAGAAAGTAGAATAATATAATCACAGTCAATAGGGGGATCCAAGATGGCTGAATAGGAACAGCTCTGGATTGCAGTTCTCAGTGAAAACTCAGAGGATGAGTGATCACCACATTTCCAAACAAATTTTTACTGCCCACAGACCAGAAGATTCCCAGGTGAAAAAGCACCATGAGTCTCCAGTGTGGCTGTTTCAGCCAGCGCAGTGGGTCTCCACACAAAAACTCACACAAATCCGGGCACTGTTTCAACTGGCGACTGGAAAGCCTGGGCGACAGAGTCCCCTGTTCAACTGAAAAAAAGGGGCTGAAACAGGGAGCCAGGTGATCTGGCTCAGCCAGTCCCACCCCCACAAAGACCAGTAGTCTGAAACACTCCAGTCTGAGAGTTTCACAGCAAGCACACCTGGACCTGGGATGGTCCAGCTCTGTGGGGAGAAGGGCATCCGCCCTTACCAAGGCAGTTCACCACTACGAAGGCAGTCCGCCACTACCGATGCAGTCCACCATTACCAAGGCAGTCCACCATGACTGAGGACCACTACCAAGGCAGTCTGCCGTTACTGAGGCAATCTCCCATTACTGAGGCAGTCCGCCATTACAGAGACAGTCGGCCATTACTGAGGCAGACTGCCATTACCAAGGTAGTCCTAACTATACCCCTATAAACAAAACTGCAAGGAAATTCACACAGCATCTGGGCTCAGCAACACCTCTGCTAGCAGATTGTGACTAGGCTACCTCCTCACTGGGCAGGGCATCTCTGAAAAAAGGCAGCAGAATGACAGAAACTTACAAATAAAGCCCCACCTTCCCGGGACAGAGCACCTAGGAAAAAAAGGTGGTTATGAGTTCCACTGCAGCAGACTTAAACATACATGCCCAGAAGCTCTGAACAGAACAACGGAGCTCACAGCTCAGCACTTGAGCTCCTATAAGGGACAGACTGTCTCCTCAAGCAGTTCCCCAATCCCCGTATAACCAAAGAGACACGTCATAAAGGAGAGCTAAGGCTGACATCTGGCAGGTATCCTTCTGGGACAGATATAACAGAAGAAGAAACTGGCAGCAATCCTTACTGTTCTACAGCCACTGCAGGTGATCCCAGGCAAGCAGGGTCTGGAGTGGACCTCCAGCAGTCCTACAGCAGGGGGGGCCTGACTGTTAGAAGGAAAACTAAGAAACAGAAAGAAATAACTTCATTAGCAGAAACCCTACAAGCAAGAAGAGAGTGGGGGCCAATATTCAACATCCTTAAAGAAAAGAACTTTCAACCCAGAATTTCATATACAGCCAAACTAAGCTTCATAAGCGAAGGAGAAATAAAATCCTTTATGAACAAGAAATTGCCCAGAGATTTCATAACCACCAGGCCTGCTTTACAAGAACTCCTGAAAGAAGCACTAAACATAGAAAGGAACAACCAGCACCAGCCACTCCAAAAACGTACCAAATGGTAAAGAGCATCAGCACAATGAAGAAACTGCGTCAACTAATGGGCAAAACAACCAGCTAGCATCAAAATGGCAGGATCAAATTCACATATAACTATATTAGCCTTAAATATAAATGGGCTAAATGCCCCAATCAAAAGACACAGACTGGCAAATTGGATAAAAAGTCAAAACCCATCGGTGTGCTGTATCCAGAAAACCCATCTCACATGCAAGGATACACATAGGCTCAAAATAAAGGGATGGAGGAAGATTTACCAAGCAAATGGAGAGCAAAAAAAACCAGGATTTGCAATCCTAGTCTCTGATAAAATAGACTTTAAACCAAACAAAGATCAAAGGAGACAAAGAAGGGCATTACATAATGGTAAAAGGATCAATGCAACAAGAGCTAATGATCCTAAATATATATGTGCCCAATACAGGAGCACCCAGATACATAAAGCAAGTTCTCAATGACCTGCAATGAGACTTAGACTCCCACACAATAATAGTGGGAGACTTTAACACTCCACTGTCAATATTAGACAGATCAACCAGACAGAAAATTAACAAGGATATCCAGGACTTGAACTCAGACCTGGACCAAGCAAACCTAATAGACATTTACAGAACTCTCAACTCCAAATCCACAGAATATACAATCTTCTCAGCACCACATCACACCTACTCTAAAATTGACCACATAATTGGAAGTAAATCACTCCTCAGCAAATGCAAAAGAATGGAAATCATAACAAACAATCCTTCAGACCACAGTGTAATCAATAAATAATAAATACATCCTGGATTTATTGTTTTTTAGAAGGGTTTTTTTGTGTCTCTATCTCCTTCAGTTCTGCTCTGATCTTAGTAATTTCTTGTCTTCTGCTAGCTTTTGAGTTTTTTTTTATCTTGGTCCTCTAGCTCTTTCAATTTTGGCAATAGGGTGTCAATTTTAGATCTTTCTTTGCTTCTCCTGAGGGCATTTATTGCTATAAATTTTCCTCTAGACACTGCTTTAAATGTGTCCCAGAGATTCTGGTACATTGTGTCTTCATTCTCGTTGGTTTTGAAGAACATCTTTATATCTGCCTTCATTTCATTGTTTATCCAGTCAACATTCAAAAGCCAGTTGTTCAGTTTCCATGAACTGATTATGCCAGGTTCAGCCATTCACTCACATCCAAGTTGTAGATGTAAGGCTCTATTTCCTTCAAAAGAAGTCAAGCTGTGATGCCTAATTCCTTACCTTCCCTTGGAGTGGAGTTGATGAAAGTGTCTCATGGAAGAAAGAGGTAATGATTGTGCATCAATCACTTGCAATGTCATTTCACAGCTGCACCTTTCAGGCAAGACACTTTTACACTCTGTTCTGACTCCTCTCTTTCACCTCCCCAATCCTGTATGGGACCAAGCCAACAGCTATGGAGTAGGGGTAGGGCCAAGAGAAAATAAGAGAAGACACTAAGCATCTCACCCCCAACTATACATGTTCCAGACTAAGGCTTGCCCAGGCTGAAGGAGGCAAGGTACTTTAAACTGGGGAGGACATTGGAATTTTAATACTTGGTCAGAAAGGATCCTCAACTACTGAAATGAGACTCTTATTGTTGTTAAAAGGGAAGAAGAAAGTGATAGGGCTTGCTCAAGACAGGAAATAACTCATCTAGGAGGAGGACTTGAAAGGGCAGTCAGTGAAAGAATAAACAGGTATTCCGCTCACAATTTACCAGGTCCAGACATTTTAACTACCCAATGATTTAAGGCAAAGGAATTTCCAGGAAAATCAGATAAAACACAGAGGAAAACAATTTTAGAACCTGGAAAGATAAGATCTGATATGAATACAAACAACTTACAACCCTGGCTTATAATGGGTTTGCTTTTTTAAAATTTCACTGCTCTCAAATTGACTAAGTTTGACCAGTAAACAATAACGGATCTAGGCTTCTCAAAATCTCAACAACATTTGCATTGACCCATAGGGCAAATGAAAAGTGGTACAAACTTTATCTTACCCCTAATCTTGGGAGGGCCTTGCAGATTCGCCTTCGCCTTCTTTTCACTGGAGACCAGCTGGCCATCGGCTTTGCCGTTATCTGGGGATAGGCAGGGGAAAATGTATTAATAGAACAGGGCAGAAAAACAGTTGATCGGCTGGACCAAAAGCTAGTGAGGGAGTCCTGGGTTTGATTCTGGATCCCCTTTCTTCAGACACTCAAACAAGGAACCTCAAGCAGGTATCCAGAGCATTTTCTGCTTTCAGGAGTGTTGACTTTTAAATTACACACAGGATTTAATTGTACATTGAAGTCTCTCAGAATTTGTCTATATACACAGAGACTTAAATGAAAATATCTTAATGACTCAGTCCAAATAAATTTTTTATTTGAAAACACCCATTCTTGTTTTTGTTTTGTTTTGTTTTGTTTTTTGAGGCAAGAGTCTTGCTCTGTCACCCCGGCTGGGGTGCAGTGGCAGTTTCCACTCACTGCAACCTCTGCCTCCCAGGTTCAAGTGATTCCCATGCCTCAGCCTCTCCAGTAGCTGGGATTACAGGCGGTGACCACCACATGCAGCGAATTTCTGTATTTTTAGTAGAAATGGGATTTCATCATGGAGGCTATCTCAAACTCCAACCTCAAGAGATCCACCCATCTCAGCCTCCCAAAGTGCTGGGATTACAGGCGTAAGCCACTGCAACTGGCCCAAAATCCCTATCTTAAAATAGATGCAACCACTTTTTTTTCTTTCCAAACAAAAATGTACATCCACAAACCGGGCAGACACTTAAACTGGCTAGAACAGAAGATACATAGATTGGTGAAAATTAACAATTTTCAATAGGACTCTAAAATCTAAAATCTTACTGCGTAGATGCACTGATTCAAAATTGAGCATCATTTGGAAAACAAGCCTTAGCCTTCGTTGACTAGGAGAAAGGAAATACTTAGACCATGACTAAAATAAATAACATATATAATTATGGAAAATTCAGAAAATAAAATGGTCTAAAATATCATCATCTTTAGATAGCCCACAGATGAGGATGGTTATCTACAGATAGTGATTTGTTCAAAAATATTCTCCTAGGCTTTTCTTTTTGCATATGTTATTTTTTAAAGAAAACTTTTTCATTAAAAAATTTGAAGATTTAAAAAATTTTAATATACACACTTACATTTAAATACCACAAATGAAAATATAAACATCACCTCTATTATACTGGTCAAATGTAATCGCTGCATGTATCTTTATAAACAAACTGCCATTGATTTTTCTATATCTCTATATCTCTTTATATACACAGATGAATAATTACATATGCCTGCATAAGGATTGATAGATACATAAAAACATACTTTCACAAGCATAAATTTCACATAAAATACGGTAATACATATATATACATATATATTTTACAATTGCACACACGTACACATAAACCTTGCTTTCTTCATTTAGCTCTCTTAGGGAGATTTTTCCAAATTAATAAAAATTTCTTGAGCTAAGAAATAAAGTCATACTGAGAATGATAACACCTCCCTATTAACTGTGGACCTCTGGACTATTACGTGCATGAGAAACCATTTTGTTGAGGCCATTGCATTCTCAGGCCTCTTTGTCACATCCTGTTAGTCTACATCCTAACTGAAACAGGAGGTACAGAACTATCCTGGCCCTCAGGAACTGCAGGCCTTCAAGAATACAATGGGCAGTGCCCTAATAAACAAAAGCAGTAACTACTTCACTCTGCCTGCTTACCATCCTGTTGGATTTTTTTCTGCGTTGTCCTTTTTATTCTGGTCCAGGAATGCCCCTTCTTTTTTCCTTCAAACCAAAGAGAATGAAGTTAATTATGCAGAGGTTTAAATATAATTCTCTGAGTTTCATATACCAGTAGCATACAAGATTTTTTTTTTAATACTTTGGTCCACAGGAATGGGGCAAACTATTTTATGATCAGTGTACTAGTAGAAAGTTGAGTACAGAGTTCTATATTAATTCTGCATGATCCTTGGGTCATGGGTTTGGGAGACTAGAGATTATCATCTTGGAAACAAAATTTTTAATGGAAAATTAACTCTTGCTGCTGCCTGAGAGTGAATGATAGCTACTGTTGCTTGTTCCCTTTTCAAGTGTTTGTTGTGTAAATTGAAATATGCAGTAAAGAAGGCATAGTCCTTGAAGCTGATGATGTTATGGATAATATTCTCTACTGGAAGTTGGGAGATATTCTGAACTCTGAAGTGGAGAGTTTTCATTATGTAATTACATAATTGTTATATAATTTCTATATAATTTCATTAAACAATCTCAGCAGTGCCTCCGCACTGTCAGCCGTCCTTCAGCTGCAGAGCAGCTGACTCCAGGAATGCTATTGTGACCCCAGAAACTCATCAGTGTCATGAATCTGACCGTCTGGCCCATTTGCAGTCTGATGTGCCATTTATCAGAAAACTGACTCCGCGATGCACTGATTTTTTGAATGTCACACACCATGGGAGGGCAGTAGGCTCACTGAAGGGAGCAGTCGAAGGGACCATCTCCTTCCTGGATAGTGATCAGGACAAAGATGGTGGGGGATTGCGAGTGCTCTGTAGACCTATCTTGAAAATTCAGGATTCTGTTGTGACCATTCCTAGGGATGATGCTCCATTCCTTCCCCTACCAGCCTGGTGGGCACAGACTTCAGAGTGCCCAGGGGATTCAGATTCAACTCCAGACATGGTTAATGAAAATGCTTTTGCTCTATTTGTATCTAATTTTGTGGATAGAAGATCTAAGTGAGAAAAGGAGATGATTAACAGAAAAAGATGAAGGTACAGCCACCGGAATGGTACAAACAAATTTTGTAGCAGTGAAGCAAGAGCAAACATTCAGACATCTAAGGTGAGAGCACCTCCAACCCTATGAGGTATGGAGAAAACAGAAGCATTAGTGAGATCTGTCTTTCAGATTTACCCTGGACCCTTTGTCCAGAAGGAAAACACCCTGTTCCAGTGCTCTCACCACTGAGAAAGCTGAGTCGGCTTCTCCAACCCTAGGAGGTATGGAGGAAACAGGAGCATTGGTGATATCTGTCTTTCAAAACTACCCTGGACCCTTCCTCCAGAAAGAAAACACCCTGCTCCAGTGCTCCCGTCTCTGAGAATGTTGAGTCGACCTCTCTACACCAGCCATGAGACAGCAGGGGCTAGCCCCAGCTTCTGAGGTCCCACGCAGAACCCGCTAGACATTGTCCCCACCCCTATTCTCAGTCATTTGTTGGTGGGGGGTGACTGTTACCTGGTTGGTATCATGGACAAAGAGGACAGATTGGACAGACTGTCCTTAAGCAGTCCTCCCACACGACTACCTCCTCCCCACCCCCCCACACAAACACGTCAAGGACTGGACGCAATGAACAGAACTGGAAACAAGGCTTACGGCCAGCCAGGAGTCATGTAGGAGGCACTGTTCACCTTCCCCCTGACAAATGTATATCTTACTTAGGGAAGCTCAACAACGGCAGACACTTCCCTTTGGGGAGTACCTTGTGTGCCCTGGGGATTGTGCTTCTTGTTTGAAAGCCAGGCGTTAACTTGGACCTTAGAGGTGGTCAGGTGGCCATAAGGGATCTAAAGCATTCACAGTTTATGAAGTGTGTGTGTGTGTGTGTGTGTGTGTGTGTGTGTGTGTGTGTGTGTAGAGACGTGGTTCTACTATCTTGCCCAGGCTTGTTTTTGGACTCCTGGCCTCAAGTGATCCTTCTGCCTTGGCCTCCCAAAGTGCTGAGATAATGAGTGAGCCACTGCCACTACATTTGCCATTTTTTCCTACAACATTTAACAAATGGAATGGATTTGGACCCATGGGTCAGATTAATCAGAGTGGCTGATGGGGTGGTGTCTTCATGAGGAAATTTGCCAGAAACAAAAATGTGGAAAGAATTTGTTGAGAAGCTATCCTCCATGGCATCTCTATACTCATGGTATCAGGGTATCACCTCAAGGTTGTTTGAATAGCAAGCAGCCTTGGAAGATAGAAATCATGTAGCCTCCAGATTACAGGGCAGATTTATTCCCTGACCAGTATAAAGTGGAGACCATCTCCCTCAGAAATTTTCCAGAGGACATGCCCCCAGAAGAGATTTGCTTAATATCCCCAGAGGAGAGTTGCTTAAATTTCATCTTAAAAGATCATGTTTAAAATCATACAGTGTGATAACTCCAGCTTTGTTCCATTTTTTCAAGATTACTTTGACTATTTGGGTCTTTTATGGTTCTATACCAATTTTAGGATTCCTTTTTCCTATTTCTGTGAAAAATGTCATTGAAATTTTGATAGAGATTTTATTGACACTCTATATCACTTTGGGTAATATGGATATTTTAACAATATTCTTCCAGTTTATGAACATGAGATGTCTTTCCATTTATTTGTATCTTTTTCAGTTTCTTTCATCAGTGTCATAGTTGTCAGTGTGCAAATATTTCACCCCTGGTAAATTTGTTCCCATTTTATTCTTTTTGTTGCTATTGTAATTGGGATTGTTTTCTTTATTTCTTTTATGGATAATTCATTGTTAGTGCATAGAAACACAACTGATCTTAAAGCCTGCAACTTTACTGAATTCATTTATTAGTTCCAACAGTTTTTTGGTGGAGTCTGTAGGATTTTCTACACAGAAGATCATCTCACCTGGAAACAGAGACAATTTAACTTCTTTCCAATTTGGATGACTTTTTTTTTTCTTGCCTAATTGCTCTGGGTAGGACTTCCAGCAGTATGGTAAAAACAAACGTCAAGAAGGGGCACTTAATCTTGACAAGGGTGCCAAGAATAAACAATGGGGAAAAGACAGTCTATTCAATAAATGATGCTAAGAAAGTTGAATATCCACAAGCAAAAGAATGAAATTAGACACTTGGCTTACACCATATACAAAAATTAACTCAAAATAGATTAAAGGCTTAAATGTGAGGTATGAAACCATAAAATTCAAAGAAGAAAACAGGGAAAAAGCTCCTTGATGTTGGTATGGGCAATTATTTTTTAGATAAGACACCAGAAACACAGGCAACAAAAACAAAAATAACCAAGTGGAACTACACCACTCTAAAAAGGTTTTGTACAGCAGAGGAGATGATTTTAAAAATGAAAAGGCAACCTATGGAATAGGAGAAAATATTTGCAAACCATATATTTGATAAGGGCTACTACCTAAAGTATATAAGGAATTCATGTAACTCAATAGCAAAAAAAAAAAAAAAAAAAAAAAAAAAAAAAAAAAAAAAAAAAAAAAAAAAAAAAAAAAAGAAAATCATGTCATAACCTGATTTAAAAATGGGCAAAGGATCTGAATAAATGTTTTCCTGAAGAAGACATATAAATAACCAACGGGTTATAAGAAAGCACTCAACATCACTGGTCATGAGAGAAATGTAACTCAAAACCATAATGAAATACCACCTCACACCTATTGGGATAGCTATTATCAAAAAGTCAAGAGATAAGTATCGGTGAGGGTGTAGAGAAAAGGAACCCTTGTATGCTGTAAGTGGGAATCTAAATTGGTACAGCCATTATGGAAAACAGTATGGAGGTTCCTCAAAAAATTAAAATAGAAAAGCATACCATCCAGAAATCTCACTTTGGGGTATGTATCCAAAGGAAATGAAACCATTATCTCGAAGAAATATCTATACCCCCATGTTCATTGCAGCATAATTCACAGTAGTTAAGACATAGAAACAACCTAAGTCTCTATCAACAGATGAATGGATAAAGAAATGTGGTTAAGACACATATCTGTGTATACTGGAAAACATACATAAAATGGCATTTCAAATGATGAAGATAAGAGTATTGGGGTTATATCTCTTAATTACTATCTCGCACCATACACCAATAAATGAATTCCATGTGTGTTATAAATCATATTATATTATATATATATATATAAAATAACATGACATATCTATGTACAACTATGTATAACACGGCTGGGACAGTTGAATAAATTATGTAATGATGTTCAGCATTTTTTCATTTCCACATAGACTTTAGATTAAGGATGACAGCATGAGGAAATGGAGCAAGAAACACAAAAATTATATACAATTACAAGTGACAGTTAAGGACTATGAGAACCAGGGAGTCCAGGGATCCTGCTCTCGCCATTCCTTTCCCACCAAATTTTCCTATCCAATCTGAATGACAGCCTGCACACTGAATGGTCAGTCAGGAGAAAAATGTATACACATCTCACTCTCTCGCATGTACATCAGCAAGTCTATCAGTCATTCTCATTGGGCCAAATGTTTGGCATATCAGAATTTGTGATGTGAGAGGGCAAGAGGATTACAGAATCCTGCTCTCTTGAACATATAGTTCTCACCCTGGCCCGCTCTGTCATAACCAGCAAGTTGCATTTAATAAGATTCTAGCCAATCTGGTGATAACTAGACTGAAGATGCTGGTTACCTGCAACTCCTTTCCTCTACCTGTTCATGAATCAGCATAGCTACCTCTCCTCATCATACAAGAGCTGGGTTGCTGAGTTCTGGGAATGCAGAGATTTCTCAGTCTTCCTCCTTTTCCTCCCTAACCACTGTCCCCAGCTTACTCCAAGGTGAATCATCTTCTAAAAATCTGCTCCTCCAGTCCTACAGTAGTACTAAATCACAGGGGCTAGCTCAGTTTATCCTTCTTCCTCTTTCTCTAACAATATACCTGACATCAGATTGCATCTGAAACATGGGCCAACATATGTGTATGACTGAACATGTTTCCTCAGGCTTGCAGCTCTGCTGCCAGAGAAGCTTTTTAGCAGCTAAGGCCCAGATGTAGGCTGGGGAAGTGGGCTGTGTAAGAGGCAAGAAGCTTCCATGGCTAGCTTCTTAAGCATTGCATTTTTTTTTACCCTCAAGACTATGCTATCTATAAGGTTCTCGTACCTGAATTTATAATCCCCAAACCTCAATTTACGCTCTCCTCATGTAGTCCTCAAATGCTTCCCCTCTGTAGCACTTGCCCGGTATTACAGAGTGGAGGCTCACCACCCATGGGCCTTCTTCACTTTTAGTTTTACAATGAACAGTATGGAGTTTTTCTGCTAGCACTTATGACTTCAGAATCAGAATCAATCTTACATACATTTAACGCTATCTTACAGATGAGGAAATGGAAATCAAAAGAGGCTAAATGGCTTAACCAAGGTTATACATCAGCTCTACTGAGACTGAGCAGAACTAGAACCCAGATACCTTGATTCCTATAAACAAGTGCTCTTCCCACTGTCCTATGATACCTTCCAAAGCAACATGCTGGAAAAGAGAGAGATAGTGCCCATTTTCTGTGAATAGTGCTCATCAATTTTTGCATTATTTGAGAGCCAGAGCAAACTGTAAGAGATACTAAGTAATGGAGGTTAAGGGGGCACTGTGGTTTGAGGCAAGCAAGTCAATTTTTCTTTTTAAAGATTCTAAACCTGCCATAATGGAAACATGAAGCAGTAACAGCCTAAGGGACAGAACACTCAGAAGCACAGAAAACACATCTCATTCAATCTACTTTCCCAGCTATGTTGGGTTAGCCTTGGGATGTTAAACCTGCCAAATTCCTGTTAATGTTGATATTTTGACCCCCTCTCATGAATCATGAATGTTCTTAATCGCAAGTGAAATGGTGAATCCTTTCAGAAGATTTTCAATGAAGTTTGCCCAGATTCATTCAACCAACCTCTGCTACCTTCAAACTTTTCTTAGGACGCTTCCTACATCTCATAGCCTCATAAAAGTAAAGAGAGTTAAGACCTCACTCTGGATTAGGCTTTGGCTTAAGAGAATGTTGTGGTTGATTTGATCTTCTACCTAGACCACTCAAGCTTTCTCCACATCAGCAATAAGACTGTTCCACTTTATCATTCAAGTGTCTACTGGAGTAGCACTTTTAATTTCCTTGAAGAACTTTTCCTTTGCATTCGTAAATTGGCCAATTATTTGCTGCAAGAGGCCTGGTTTTCAGCTGATCTCAGCTTTTGACATGGCTTCCTCACTAAGCTTCATCACTTCTAGATTTTTATTTAAAAAGAGATACATGTGACTCTTCCTTTAACTTGAGCACTTACTGGCCATTGTAGGGTTATTAATTGACTTATTTTCCATTTTTTAATATAGGTTTTTCCTATCACACTATTTAAAATTCTTCCAGTCTCTTTCCATTGCCCAATTTCAAAGACACTCCCACAGTTTCAGGAATATGTTATAGACACACTCCACTGCCAAGTACCAAAATCTGTATTACTCTTAATTGCTGCCATAACAAATTACACAAATTTAGTGGTATAAACGAAACACAAATATATCATCTTCCTGTCATGTCAGTCAGAAGTATGACACGGGTCTTCCTGTCTAAAGTCAAGGTGTCAGTAGGCCTTCATTCCTTTCTGGAGGCTGGAGAAGACAACCTTCCTTCTTGGAAGAAGGGACCAATAAAACTCTGGCATTAAAAACGTATTTGTAACACCAAAAGCAAATACATTCTTATTTATTCTTACTTCTTTTCCTCTTGGGTTTTCCCAAAGCAGATTTTTTTCCAATATCCACAGTATCTAGAAAATAACAAGTGGTGGTGAGGAAACAGAAATTAACAAACAAAAGTTATAGATTTTAGGACAATTCATACTATAGAAGGCTTGAGTTTATAAAGATGTTTGGAAAGTCATTCCTCTCATCCTTCTAGAAGAACCAAAAACCCATTGAACTGAGGACTAGGAGTCTAGGATGGGCCGTGGATCTTCTATCAAAAATACGTGCTGGGCTAAGAAGAGTAGACCTGCAGTCTTCCTTCCTGACAATTAAGTACCAGGATTAGGTGTCTTTTGGGTAAGGCCTTTCTAGAGTGTAGCAAAGTGACACTATTTTCTACCAGCAGAAGTTCACTGGGCTATCTTGGGTTCCATGGACTATGGAGTGTGATTTAACATATTAATGCAATAAACAAGATAACTGCCACTTTAAAGAGCACCGTTCTATGACATCATCCACATGTAATCAACATAGCCCATCTTGATAAATAAAACTTTATGATAATCTCTTGCCTGCCTGCTGTTCCCCAAAGTCTTGGGTGAAGCAAATGCAGAGAACAGGATACTGGGTAGACTGGAGCACCTGCCTCCACTCTTCCCAGGGTCTGCGGGGCCCAATGAGCCACCCCACCCCACGGCCCTCAGGCAGCCTTACCCATTTGGCCACATGCTTGGACACTTTCCGTCCTTGCTTCTGGGCCTTCTGGGACTTCTTCTGAGAAACACATGACACAGGAACCCTTCTCATTTTCACATGCTGGTCTCTCTGCTCCTGGGCCAGAATTGTGATTTATGAACATTTAATTTGTCCCAATGACCCTCTTTTCTGCATTCTGGTTGCTACCCCTTTCTCTACCTTTCCTTTGAAATCTTCCTTCACTGCTTCTCCCTATATTTGACTCTTCCTTTAAGTCTCCCTTTTTATCCCTTTTGTCTTTTTTTCTTTATCAGAACTCTGTTTCTGTTTTGATTATTTTAAAGTTATAATTATTTGGTACATCACATCATAGCAAGCTAGAAGCAAGCTCTTCTGATTCTCCTTCTTTAGCCATTTGGTGATCTAGTTAACCAGATACTAATGAAAACAAGACAATTATTTTATTTTTATTATTGTATTTTATTATCTTCCAGTTATGTCACTGAGAAGTGTGACATGGGTCTCACTGCCTAAACTCATGATGTCAGTAGGCCTTTATTCCTTTCTGGGGTCTGGAGAGGACAACCTAGTTCCTTGCCTTTTCAGCTTCTAGAGGTCACCTGTGTTCATTGGTTGACCTCTAGACAGTGACCAGAGAAGAGTTCCCAGTGCTGTCATGCTGCATGCCAATATTCTGAGCTAAAATGAAGTGCTCTTCGGAAAAAAAATACCTACTCCAATAATCACACCTGACACATAACAGAGCCATGTTCTCCCCATGTTTTCACCTCATCCTCCTTTTCTCTGCTTTTATTTTTCTATTTGTAGTCCTGAGAGTAAAAAAGAAAAAAAAAAAAAGCTCTTATCATTCCAGAAAATACTAATCCTCTTCAAAAATAGGAAGAAATAACTGTTTCAACTTGTCCTAATTGGCCCTTGACTACTTACATCACTAACCACATTTCTGAGAGCTAGCCCACCAGCGGCAGGTCTACACATCTGAAGGCCAGCCAATCAGCAGCAGCCCCCTCCAGAAAACCCGCATTGATAGCTAAATGCTAATCTATTCATAAATACTCCTGTTTCTGAAGGTCTGTAGTGCCTGAACTATGTTTCCTAAAGCTCTATATAAAATCAGCAGTTTCCTTATTTATAGATACTCCAGCTGGTACCCATGCCCAAACCTCCAAGCTCACATTGAGCCCAGGCTGGTTGGCCTTTCCATGAGGATTCCACGTCTGAGTTGCCACCACTTCCTCTAGTCATGGTATTATTTTTTTTCTGTATCTTTCTGTCTGCATCAATTTTCCCATGTTTGTTTTATGTTTCTGCCTTTTTTATTAGATTCCCTGGGTATCACAGAGAACAAGGCTCTGGCTTAGAATGCTTGGTTGGTGGGGGACGGTTCTTCCTTGCTCATTTGACCCCAGGCAAACTTCATAAGTGGTCTGTCCAGATTTCAGTTTCTTGTGTGCAAAATGGACAAGAAGGAATACAAATCTCATGGCAGTCAGGAGCATTCAACTCACAAGTGCCATGGAATAGACATTTAATCAAAGTGAGCTGTTAATAACATGGTTATTTTTGTTGTCCTTTATGCCTTTTTCACTCTGTCTTTCATTTCTCCTCCTTCCTTCTCTCTCTCTCTAAGTTCTATATCCAATCCACATCTGCACCACTTCCCCTCTGAGTCCCTCTACATGACTGCCTTTCTCTTTGACTATTCATTTAAATTGGTCCTCTCTTCTGCCATCGCCAACTGTCTCCTGTGATATCATAAGAAATATATATTTCAGTCNACTCACAAGTGCCATGGAATAGACATTTAATCAAAGTGAGCTGTTAATAACATGGTTATTTTTGTTGTCCTTTATGCCTTTTTCACTCTGTCTTTATCTGCACCACTTCCCCTCTGAGTCCCTCTACATGACTGCCTTTCTCTTTGACTATTCATTTAAATTGGTCCTCTCTTCTGCCATCGCCAACTGTCTCCTGTGATATCATAAGAAATATATATTTCAGTCTTCATCCCCTGCTCCTGTCCAGGGCTACTAAAAACCCTTGAACCATCATCTTTTCACTTTTATTACTTATGTGTTAAGTAATAAAAGTGAAAAGAGCACCTCCTGTTATTCATAACAAGCTCCTCTCAACCAACCCTGAGTTGATGTTAAGACGGTAACTTTTGGAAAGCCCCTAAGGATGGGGCTCACAAATCTGCAGAGAACTAGAGAACTGCTTGGCGTGGGGAGATTCTCCACATGTTTGGTGTCAGAAGTATTGAGAATGTGAGGGTACAGATAGAACAGGAGCTTTTCTTCCCCTAAGGCTCTCCTCTTTGATGTTGACCATGGGCCATGGACTGTGGTTCTTAACACTTCAAAGCTTCATACTGACCTCCTACGGGGACCTTTCTAAATCACAATTACTTCTAGGTAGTTGACGTCTGTAAGTCTGGCGTACTGACACACTTGGCTCTGATTCCCTCATGGTTATTAAGCCAATGATGTCTTGTCATGGCCACCTCTCCAGGACCCTACATCTGGTTAGGAGCTCATGTAACTCCCTCCTTGACTTCTCCAAGGTCCTTCCACGTGTCTTCCCTGATTCACAGTTTCCCCTCAGAACCTTGGGTCCTCACCTCCCTCATCTCCTTTTCCTCTCAGCAGATAAAAAACAGTTTCAATTCTGTCATTTTTACCTCGTTTAAGGCTTAGTTGGATGTCAGGCCTCTCTTTCTTTTCTTTTCCATCACTTCCTTGGAAACATAATATGCCTTGGATTGCTGAAGAGCAGGAGAGAGAAGAAAGCAATTAAAGATCTGCGAGAACCAGGGACAACATTGGGAAACTGGCTTTTAGGAATTTCCAGCCTTTGGGTAACTGAGAGCTCACAGGGTTACACATGACTTAAACTCCTCCCATCATCTTCTGGGACAGAGAAGGGATAACTTCAACAATGAGCTTTTATGTGTCCTACACAGAAAAGGTATACTCAAGGATAAAGGAGAAATGGAAATACCGTGAGTTTTGTTACCCCCAAAATTGTCAGATGGCAGGGTAGGCATATATCAAGTGTAAGGAAGAAACTAAGGGATTCCCTGGAAAGATGGTCTCAGGTCCTAGAGAGACTCCATTATAAAAGAGAAAACTGGTCAAGTGCAATGGCTCATACTTGTAATCATAAAATTGTGGGAGGCCAATGCAGGAGCACCACCTGAGCTGAGGATTTTGAGACCTGCCTGGACCACATAGCAAGGCCTTATGTCTGAGAAAAATTAGCAAAAGTAGCCAGGTGTGGTTGTGTGCACATGTGGTCCCAGCTACTTGGAAGGCTGAAGTGGGAGGACTGCTTGAGTCCAAGAAGTCAAGGTTGTAGTGAGTAGAGATAGCTCACTAGCCTGCCATCCAGTCTGGGCAACAGAATGAGACCCTGTCTCCAAAAACACAAATATAAAAGAGAAAACGCCAACAGCCAAAAATGGGGCTAGAAAACAGGAGAATGTTGGCTTAATTGGGTCAGGGAGGATGAATTGTTCCCAAATAAACATTACAGAGGACACAGGGGCAGCTTGTGTGGACTTCAGGGTCTGAGAATCAGCAGCATCTCCCTGAGGGTGGGTAGGCTGCTATGCTGGGTGGAGCGGTGCCCAGTGCTGCCCCAGGCGGGCGACAGTGAGCCTCAGTGCGGGTCACCCACGCATAAGGAGTGCCAGAAACTAACACAGGAGTTGTGGGTGCTGGGGATAGGAAGAGGGATCCCCGAAGTCCATGGAGAGGAACAGAGCCTCTGAGAATGTAGGCAGTAAAGGTAGCACCATTCCCTCATCCCCACAGCCTGGACCATCCTGGCTACAAAGATAATATTGACTTGAAATTCATGCCCAGGTATTTGATTTCCTTTTATTCACTTTCTGACTTGTGACAAAAATTATTTTATTTTAAATCTAGATAATGTTAGCATTGACACAAATCAATAAGCCATACCATATATAACTGCTTAAACTTTTTTCTTGTTTATAAGTCTGTAGTATTTCTTTATTGCCCAGCAAACAGACTTCAAATCCCTTTTCCAGACCATTCGATACCTTCCTCCAGTTTATTTCTCTTAAGTCTCTTCCTGTACTGCTTCTCACGCTCGGATTTCACCAAATCCAGTTTGTCCTGCTTTGCAAACATGCTTTCACACTTATATTCCTGTTCCCATAGCATCCAACCTCTTCTGGGTGCATTTTTCTTGTAATGTCTCTATCTCTTGTTTGGAGAACTTAGCTGAGATCAATCTGTGAGGGGAATACAAGTTTTCCTGGCAAGTAAAATAAAATAGAGGGCATCTTCTTTACTGCGTACCACTATAATAGTATAAATTATGCCTTCTCAGGAAAAAGCCAAGAATCAAACTTTTAGTTTGGTATAGCACCAAAAAATCGTCCCTCTGAGAACAATCAGTTTTGTGATTATTCGATTAATGTTTCTTTTACCCCTTGTGTGTATAGGGTTATCAAAACCATCTATTCTTCACTAAAGGCAAACTAGACCCAAGGTTAATTTTCTTGCTGATTATTCTGGAAACCTAATAAAGGTAGCCTTTTCCTGGTGTTACTGCGCAAACCCTGGGCTTAGAAATGACCCGTCACTGTTTGGCTGGAGCTATATATGAACTACAAATACCTGTGGGGAAGGAATGATTGTGGTCTTCCTTCAACTGACAACTCTTATAACTCAGGTTTTCCCTGTGGCACCCTGAAAGCTATGACTACAGAGTTGTTACAAGAGATATAGACTCCCGCAGGCATGTGGTGCTAAGTAAAAGTGGATCCTGCACCCACAGCTAAGCTGTCACTCAAGGCAGGTAGTAGTCAATTTGCTGGACTGCTGTGTAGGCCAATGCAAGGACTCCCACTAAAGAGAAGAAGCAACTGATGCTGCCCCATTGGGGTCCTGTGTTTCTTATCTTCTAAGTAAATCTGATACCAGTGCGGCTCTGGATGTCCTGTGAGTCTATGTGGCTAGTTATGCACACCTCCATGAGTATGTTTTGCCATAGCCAAATACCATGAGCTTTGAGAAGGCTCGTGACACGTCTGTTATGTTAACGACTCTATCCCTACTGCCCAACACAATGTGTTACACATGGTAGGAGCTCAACATGTGATTACTGAAAATGTTGGCCCTGGAACTCAAAAGGTAGATAATGAACCTAATTACCATTTTTGAAGCTTTTATAAATGTGAATCAAATCAGGGTATTCCTGCAAGTTGACATCGCTGAACAGCGCTTCCAGAACTGACAGGTTAAATGTCTTCTCCAGTTCACTGAGAACATTGTACACCACTTTCTGTACAGGGACCAGGTTTCTACAAGAATCTTGAGAATCCTTTAAAAATATCGAAGGAGAAAATACAAATACAGATTTTTAAGTTACAGAAGAGCCATAGAAAGAAATTTTATGGTTACTGAATTTCAATTTATCTTCAGAGGTATCTTCGCATGTAAAGTTTTCAAATTTTTACATATTTCGATAGCCAGTAATGAAAAAAAGTACATCCTTACTCTTAAAAAATATCCACTGATGAGTCTGATCTCCTCATCTTAATTTACATTAGATACAAAAAGGAACAATTTTGAAGGATAAAAGTGAGCTCAAAGTCCTTTAACAGCCTGACTGATACATTTTTGGGATAGACATAGCAGGCAATCAATGAGCGGCTGTTCTGTTGACTGGACAACCCCTGCTCTTCTCCCAAGCTGATCTGGCCTGAAGGGCTCAAGGAAACCAGGTACCATTCTCCCCTTGCTGTGAACTTGGCCACAGAGGAAGTATATTCACAGCCAGAGAAGACTGGCTGCTCTGTATCTCCAACAGGGCCTATGGGTGGAATTTACCCATATTCCAAGACCCCAGAAATGCACAAGAAGGAAAGAAAGAAAGAAAGAAAGAAAGAAAGA
>NW_016107372.1:1231786-1292673 GCF_001604975.1 Cebus imitator
AGAAAGAAAGAAGACAAATGTGTTGGAGAAAGAATAACAAGCATCTACTCCCAAATTTGTCCACTCTAGACACCAGTTCCCTGTAGGTTTTAATGGTCTCAGATCTAGGTATTTTAAATTGATGTTAATTGAAATAAAATCCTCTGTCAATTACTATTTCAGTAAATAAACTCATCAAAATTATTTTTAAATTTTAGTTTATGTTATAGTGTATGAATTCTATAAAACATTGTACATTTATGGAGAATGCCTGTTTCTGTTCTAGTTTCTCCAGAGCCATTCGCCCCAGCTCCAGAGGGCACCATGGAACACCATTCCCTCAGCTGGAAGCAGGACCATCTCCAGTGATCTCTGATTCTCCTCTTTTTTTCTACTTTACAGGAGAACTTACAGAAATACTTGAAAAATATGAAAGCATATCTGCCAGGTTGTAACATAATAAACTTTACTTACTTCAAACATTTTATCTGTGATGAATTCACGGTCACGGAGGCCCTCAAGGAATGGAAATGTCTTTTTTATTGCATTTGAAATCTCCAGCTTATGTCTTTTGAAGTGCTTGAATACAGTGTCATAGAGAAGCCCGTCATCTACATCCTGGTTTTTCATGAACATCCTAGGAAATAAGGACACCATGTGAAAATGGTCATCAAGATTCTGAGGTGTTTGTAGAGATGGTAAAATGAATCTAAATAAAATCTAACCTTGAAAATGTATCTTAACAACTGAGAGAAAAGAAATCTGATGAAATAAAAATAAGATGTCCCTCTCTAGTCTATAGCTTTAGGAAGGAAATACCATCATGTATCATAAAATTAATTCGTAAATAATACAGTGTGGTTTAATAATGATAACAATACCACATTATTGAGAATTTCATGAGAATATCAGTGACACCTCCTGGAACATTTGGTTCTGCTTTGTGCTAATATAAATTTGTCTATACTATTGTTATATATACAGTTCATCATTTTAGGCATCTGAATTTCAGAAATTGCTGCTGTTTCCTGTTAAAGCAATTTTAAAGCTGAGTCTCTAATTTCAGTTCTTAGTTGATCATGTTATTGCTTTGATAATGTTTTAATCAACATCTCAGTATTCCTAAATGTTATGAAAACTTAGGAGCTTTTTTTATCCAACCAGAAGAGAATTATTGGCACTTCGCAGTAGGCAACACGAAGCAGGAAACAATAATGTCACATTATTGTTTTGAATTCCTGTAAAAAAAAAAGTTTCTGGTTAAAGATCAGTAAAATGTTAACAAAGGAATTAGATTCACAATGACAAGAGAATGGTGGAGGCCAGTGAGCACTAAGAGATTTTAAATAAGATCTTGAAGACAGAAAGTGGTCAGAAAAGTGCTAGTTGCAGTAGTAGGTAGGGGATGCTCCCGGGGTTAGGAAAATAGTCTTGGCGCCCTACAGAATTTGGAATAAACAGTGGAGATTTGAAGGGAGACACACGGTAAAAACTGATTTGTTATTTGAAAAATGAACAAAGCAGTGCATACACTGCCTGTCAATCTGCATACTGACCACCTGCAGCCAGGCAACCTCTCAGGGGCAACCATTGCTGTCATTTCTTCTGTCATATGTTAATACTGCCTGCTGTTGGATTTCATATAAATGGGTGAAATATACACATGTTTTTGTGTCTGCCTTCTTTTGCTTATTATCCATATTACTGGATTGAACAGTATTTTGTTCATTTTTATTGTCGAGTGGTATTCCGCTGGGCGAATCTACCACAATCTGCTTACTCATTTTTCTGTTGATGGACATTGGATTGGATTCCAGTTTGAGATTAGTATAAATAAAACTGCCGTTCTTGTGCAAGTCTTTTTGTGGCAAGATGTTTTCATTTCTCTTGGGTAACTATGTAGGAGTGGAATCACTGGGTCATTGTGTAAAAGTAAATTTAACCATTCTAGAACATGCCAAACTGTTTTCCAAAGACTTCCTTTCTAGTTTTAGCTATTCAAGTGTGCACAATGTGATATCTCATTTTAGTTTTAATTTGTATTTCTTTAACAATGAAATTATGTCAAGCACATTTCCATGTGTTTACTGGCAATTTATTTATTTTTTGGTGAAAAATGTTCAAATGTTTGGCCCATTTATATTACTAAATTTTCTTTTATTTATTAATGGGTAGGAGTTTTTTTTATAGATTATGGATAGAAGTATATTGTCTGATTTATGTATTGTAAATATTTTTCCCTCAGTCTGTAGCTTCCTTTTATTTTCTTAATTATGTCTTTTGATGGGAAGAAATCTTTAATTTTGATGAAGTCCAATTTATTTATTTGTTTGTTTGTTTGTTTGTTTTATGATTAATGACTTCAGTGTACTATCTAAGAAGAATTTGCCACTCTAAGGTCATGAAAATATTCAAAAAGCAATTTACAATATAAGCATGGGTTTATATCTGTACTTCTCATGCCATAGCATTGATCTGTTTATCTACCCTTATGCTGATATGATTTTGTCTTAAATATCATGGCTTAAAACTTGAAGTCAATTAGAAAAGATTGTCTTGGACTTTCCAGATTATTTGATTTGCCACATACCTTTCAAATCAACTTGTCAATTTCTGCAAGAAAAGCTTTCTGGATTTTTCTTGGATTTGAATTGAAACTATAGATAAATACGGTGGAACTGACAACAATATTGAGCTTGCAATCTGCTAGCATCATATATTTCTCCATTTACTTAGAATAATTTTACACAGCTGTGTTAACAGCTTTCAGCATAAAAATAAGCACAGCTTTCATTAAATTGATTCCTATTTTATTATCTCTGGTGCTACTTTAAATAATATTGCTTTTCAAATTCCTACCATTGTATGAAAATATAATTGGTTTGAAAAATATTAACCATATATTTACGGTATTGCTAAGTTCATGTATTAGTTCTAGTAAATTATTACATATTTCCTTTATATTTTAAAGAAAATAATCATGTCATCAACAAATAAAAACAGATTCACTGTTTTTATCCCCAAATAACAATTATTTCTTTTTTTGGATCTTATTTCACTGGTCTGGAGTTTAAATACAATGTTGAAGAGAAGAGGTGAGAGACGACTTCCTTGCCTTATTTCCAATTTTAAGGAAAAAGCAACTAGAAAAGCACTAAATATGATGTTTGTTACACCTTTACACATATTCTTACCTTTTTCCCTTTCTTTCTCTTTCTCTCTCTCCTCTCTTTTTCTTTCTTTCTTTCTTTCTTTCTCTTTCTTTCTTTCTTTCTTTTTCTCTCTTTCTTTCTTTTTCTCTCTCTTTCTTTCTTTTTCTTTCTCTCTTTCTTTCTTCTTTCTTTCTTTCTTTCTCTCTCTTCCTTTCTTCCTTCCTCCCTCCTTTCCTTCCTCTCTTCCTTCTCTTCCCTTCCTCTCTCTCTTCTCTTCCCCTCTCCTCCCCTCCCCTTCTCCTCCCTTTCCCCTTCCCTCTCCTTTCCTTCCTCTTTCCTTCCCCTTTCTCTTCTCTTTTCCCTCCCCTCCCCTTGTCTTCCCTTCCCTTCCCTTCTCTTCCCTTCCTTCTTTGAAGGTTTCACTCTGCTGTCCAGGATGGAGTGCATCACAGCTCATGACAGCCTCACACTCCTGGGCTCAAGTAATAGTTCCACCTCAGCTTCCTGAATAGCTAGGACTACAGATGCATGTCACCATGTCCAGTTAATTTTTTATGTTATTTTTATATTTTGCAGAGATACGGTCTTGCTTTGTGGCCTAGGCTGGTCTTGAATACCTGGCTTCAAGTGATCTTCCCACCTTGGCCTCTCAAAGAGTTGGGATCACAGCTGTTAGCCACTGTGTTTTGCATTTCTACCTATTTCTAATTTGCTGAGAATTTTATCATGAACATATGTTGAATTTTATCAAATGCATCTCCCAAGATATTCATATGATTTTCCTACCTATTTCTAATTTGCTAAGTTCCTACCTATTTCCAATATGCTGGGAATTTTATCATGAACAGATGTTAAATTTTATCAAATTCATTAATGACATATTAATATGTTTTTCCTTCTTTATTTTTTAATTGGTAAATCACATTGATTGATTTCCAAAGCCTACTCTTAATTAGAAACAAATAACCACAGATCAATAGACACTTGAGTAAATCAACAAACTTAGAATGTTGAGCAGGGTTGGTGATGAAAAACTGAGTTAAAAAATTTTTTTAAGCACGGAAACAATATAGTGGAACAGTATGGTTTCAGATCAACTGTAACAATTACAGAAATACAGATTAAACAATGAATTTGAAAAGTTGAAGGTAACTACTAATTAAGTAAAATCAGACATTATAAAACCTATGAAACACTGAAAATAAAAATAAAGAGCAAACATAGTTTGCATTTTTAGAGAGATAAGAAAAACAGTGAATTATAAAAGGCAAAACAGAAAAAATGTTGAAAAATTATAACACTGAATATGCATGAAAAAATGATACTGAAAGGCAATATCAATGATATTGAAAAGGCATCGTCAATATTGTTGATATTGATACTGATTGGAATCAAAGATAGAATCCAACTGAACACACAGTGACACAAAATATGTTGAAATGAAAAATATGCAATTTATAGTATGCAACTTTAAGTAAAACAAAAAGCAGAACAGTTCCCATTAATGTCAATTCAAAATTCAAGAAACAAATAATGGGAAAAATGTTTTGTGAGCATTGCAAAACAATTCACCCCTAGTTTTTTACTCTTTCCATGTACCAAAAATGGACAAAATATACAGGTTCTACATAAATTAATAAGAAGGATTTATTATTTAATATTGTGACTTAAAAACAGAGGAATACATTATCAATATTTAGCATAATCTTGGCCACAAAAGTCTCAGTAAGTTACAATCAATAGAAGTGAAACAGATTGTATAATGAAAATAAATT
This sequence comes from Cebus imitator, assembly GCF_001604975.1. Taxonomy (NCBI): domain Eukaryota; kingdom Metazoa; phylum Chordata; class Mammalia; order Primates; family Cebidae; genus Cebus; species Cebus imitator. Next base: position 1,236,693 of record NW_016107372.1, read on the forward strand.
TCTTAAGATTTTAGAAAACAAAACAAAGCACACTGTGTTGGGTAAAAGATGAAATAAAACTTGTAGCTGCAGGGTATTTAGAAACAAAAAGAAAGAGAAAGAGAATGACAATGAGATTAAATAAGAGAAAAAATAGTTCAATATTAGAAAATCTCTATAATTTTACATCAATAAATGAAAGGAGAGGTATTTAAATATATTCACAAATGGTTTTAACAGGGAATTTGATAAGTCTTAACAACGATTTTTTAAAGTAAAAACTCTATGTGAAATAAAAACTAACATAACATGAACTCTAATATCAGCAAATGTTATAGTAAATATGAATGGTGAAGTTATTTAAATAGAAAACAATATCATAATGTCTACCATTACCACCATTATACATATATACACATATATATGTGCATGTGTGCATGTATGTGTACAAATATATATATATGCACATACACATATGCATATTTTGGAAGCTTTACCTAATGTGATAGACTACGAAAATAAAACAATTAGTATAAATACTAAAATAGGGTACACTATTATGTGTTCTATAATTACATACATAGAAAAGCTAAAGACCTAATAAAATTCATAAGAACTAGAAAATTAATTTGCCAAATGATATGGTTTGGTGCTGTGTCCCCGCCCAAATCTCATGGCAAATTGTAATCCTCACATGTTGGAGAGGGACCTGGTGGGAGATGACTGGCTCATGGGAGCAGATTTCTCCCATGCTGTTCTCGTAATAGTGAGTGAGTTCTCACGAGAAAGATCTGATTATTTAAATGTGTGGCATTTCCTTCCTTGCTCTCTCTCTCTCACTCTCTCTTGCTCTGACATGTGAAGAGGTGCCTGCTTCCCCTTCACCCTCCACCATAATTGTAAGTTTCCTGAGACCTCTCAGTCATGATTCCTGTTAAACTTGTGGAACTGTGAGTGAATTAAACATCTTTTCTTTATAAATTACCCAGTCTTATGTAGTTCTTTATAACAGTGTGAGAAAGAACTAATACACCAAAGAGTATGAATAAAAAATACATATGTATAACTTATAGTTCTTATTTGGAACAACATAAGTTAAAAAAATAACAGACTCAATACTAAATACGTGCATACATACATATATATGTGTGTGTCTTAAAGGTATAAGACCAATATAAAGAAAACTACAAAAATTTTATTGAAGGAAATTAAATAAGTTCCAATAAATGGAGATACAAAATGTCCCCAATTCGAGAAAAAAAGTAGTAATTTTAAAACATCAATTTTTCTGAAATTATTATGTAAGTATGGTGTATTTACAACCAGAAACCCCATTAAAACTGAATAAGGGCCAAGTGTGGTGGCTAATGCCTGTAATCTCACTCTGGGAGGCTGATCCCTCAAGTTCAGGAGTTCAAGACCAGCCTGGATAACATGACAAAACGCTGTCTCTACAAAAAAAAAACAAAAATTAGCTGGATGTTGTGATGTGCACCTATAGATCTAGCTATGTGAGTGGCTGAGGCAGGAGGATCACTTCAGCTGGTGAGGTGGGGGTTACAGTGAGCCGAGGTCACACTGCTGCACTCCAGGCTGGGTAACAGTGAGACTCTGTTTTTTGTTTTTTTTTTTTAAAAAAACCCTGGATAAAATAATGTAAGTATTTAAATGAAAGAACAAATATCTGAGTCAGTCAAGAACAATTTGAGACAAGAATAGTTAAAGGAAATTTTTTCTTAATAGATTTAAATGTTTTTAAAAAGCAATACAGATATGAAAGACAGTGTAGAAAAACATTTCAATACATATGACAAAGGGTTAATATATCTGATATTAATAGGCAGAGACTAAAGTCTATTAATAAAAACATGATCAAAAAACCCTCCAAAATGAACCTGAGAGACAGGCAGCTTAAAGAAAAGAAAATTAAAATGTCCAATAAACATATGAATACATTAAAACTAAAACATGAATGAGAAACCATTTCTCACCCATTAGATTTGCAAACACAATTCCATTAGTAATGCTTTGCCAGATGGGAGAAGATTCACAGAAACAGGCACTCATGGCTGGTGTGAGCATGAATTACTATAGTCTTCTCAGAAAAGATTTGGCAGTAACTGCTAAATTTTAAGGTATATTACTTTTGGAATCTATACTATGGAAACGAAAAGATAAACGTGTCTTCTAGAAACAAGAAATGCAGAACTTTCAATGCTCCCCATTTCTTTTTCTTTTTTTCTTTTTAATTCTTCTTTTTTTCTTGACATTACCTGACTTCGTAGTAACAGTGCTCCCCATTTCTTTAAGAGTGAAAGCCAGGTCCTTACACTATTTAAAGGGTCTGAAATGATCCAACCGTCTCTCCTCTCCCCTTTATCTCTTCTGTCTGGCCACACTCACCTCTTTGTTGTTTCTTGACGAACCAGACATGCTCTAGCCTTAGGGAATTGATACTGGCTACTTCTTCTGCCTAGCATAGATACATGTATCTATACAGTGAACTAATTTCCTTGTCTCTTTTTGATCCTTGATTCACTATCACCTCTTCAATGAGGCTTGCTTTGACCAACCTATCTAAAATTACAACCACAATCCCCCAGCCTGCCCCCAGACTCCCAAGCCCCTTATCTGCCTCTATTTCTTTTTCCCATTCCCTTATCATTCCCTAACATATTAAATAAATTATGCATTTGTTTGTTTATTGTTTATCATCTTTTTCACTGTCTCTCTTCTCCCAAAAATATGTATGCCATAAGGGCAGTGGAGTCTGTTTTGTCCATTGATTTTTCTTGAGTACCTGATATATACAATGTGTTCAATAAATGTTTGTTGATTAGATGCTCACAAACACAAAAGTATTTATTGCAGCATTGCTTTTAGTAGCAAAATCAAACAAACAAAAACATATACCCTTAAACCTGAAAATAACATAACTGTCCATTTGGCTGAATGGTTGAGTGCATTCTCATAAATGTACACTGTTGAAATATTACATTGCTATTTAATTATAGTAATTTGGGTTGAAGGTAATCGTTTTATTGTTTAATGAAAACATCATGTTCCAATTAATATATTATGATCCCCCTTTTATATGAATTAAACTAAAAAAGTCTTTCATTTGTGTATAAATTCAGAATAAATGTTAGGGAAGGCATGAAACCACTACACCCCAGATGTTAACACTGGCTTAGCGGACAGTTTCAGGGTTCTAATCAGTCCCTTCTGATCTTTCTTTTTACCATTTTTTGGTAACATCAGAGAAAAATAATAAATAAATAGAATAAGACTTTAGAGTATTTAATTTTCTTTTATTTTTGAGATGGAGTCTCTCTCTGTTACCCAGGCTGGAGTGCCGTGGCTCGATCTCGGCTCATTGCAACCTCAGCCCCTGGGTTCAAGCAATTCTGCCTCAGACTTTCTAGTAGCTGGAATTATAGCTGTGTGCTACCGTGCCTGGCTAATTTTTGCACTTTTAGTAGAGACAGAGTTTCGCCATGTTGGCCAGGCTGGTCTCAAACTCCTGGCATCAAGTGATCCACCTGCCTCGGCATCCCGAAGTGCTGGGATTACAGGCATGACCCACTGTGCCTGGCCTAGAATAAGTATATTTAATACCTCCAAAACTTATTCAGTGATATTGTTTCTATAAAACAACCAACTAGTAAACTCAGAAATTTAAAAGTTGAGTTTTCAAATTCAAAATTAAAGGTAGACAAAATAATAAAACATTTAGGAATGAATTGAACAAACAGAATGCAAGACTTATATGCTGAAAATGAAAAAACATTACTGAACGAAATGAATCATCTAAATAAATAGTGATAACCATGTTTGTGGATTGGAAGACTCTCTCTCTCTCTCTCTCTCTATATATATATATATATACACACACACATATATATTATGTGTATATATATATATATATATATTTTTTTTTTTTTTGAGATGGAGTTTCGCTGTCGTTACCCAGGCTGGAGTGCAATGGTGTGATCTCGGCTCACCGTAACCTCTGTCTCCTGGGTTCAAGCAATTCTCCTGCCTCAGCCTCCCAAGTAGCTGGGACTACAGGCGTGCGCCACCATGCCCAGCTAATTTTTGTATTTTTAGTAGAGAAGGGGTTTCGCTATGTTGACCAGGATGGTCTCGATCTCTTGACCTCGTGATCCACCCGTCTCAGCCTCCCAAAGTGCTGGGATTACAGGCGTGAGCCACAGCGCCCGGCCGGAAGACTCAATATATTTAACCTGGTAATTCTTTCCAAATTGACCTATAGACTCAGTGTGATTCCTATCAAAATCTCAAATGGCTTTTTTGAAAAAAATTGAGAAGCTGATCCTAAAATTTATATGGAATTGCAAAGAATCCAGAATAGCCAAAACAATCTCTAAAAAGAAGAAAACAGTTGGAAGATTTATACTTTCTTATTTCAACATTTATTATAAAGCTACATGAATCAACACAATTTCAGTACTGGCAGAAAGATATATAAAGATCAGTGAAACAGAATTGAGAGTGCAGAAATAAACCCTGTGGTTTTGACAATTGATTTTGAACGAAAGTGCCAAGGCAATTAAATGAGTAAAAGATAGTATTTTCAACAAATATTACAAGTACAATCGCATAGATACATGCAAAAATATGAATGTATACCCTTACCTCACATCATATACACGAATCAACTCAAAATGGATCATGGATCTAAATGTAAGAGCAGTGCTGGCTTCATGAGCATGCATCCTGTGCAGTCACAAAAGACTCTGTGCTTAGTTTAGTGCTTTGCTTTTACTGTTCTGAAATCCTTAATAATTTGTGAACAAGGATCCCCCCCATTTTATTTTTCACTGGGTTCCCCAAATTATATAGTAGTCTTCTAAAAAAGTGAAAATGATAAGACTTGTAGAAGAAAACAAAGTAAAAATATTTGTGAATTTAGGTTAAACAAAGAGTTAGCTACAACATCAAAAGTATGATCCCTAAAAGAATAAATTGATAAATTGAAATTTAACAAAATTGAAATCTTTTGTGTTTCAAGTATACTATTGAGAAAAAGAAAAGATGAGCCACACTCTGGGAGAAAATACTAGCTAATTTTATTTTCAATAAACTACTTGTATTCAGATATGTAAAGAATTCTGACAATAAGATAACCCAATTTAAAAATGGGCAAATGATTTGAATAGATATTTCTCCAAAAGACATATGGAAGATAATAAACACATGAAGACATGCTCAGTATCATTAGTCATTAGAGAAAAGCAAATTCAAACCACAACAAAACAGTAATATGCATTCATTGGAATGGCTACAAACACATAAAATAACAAGTTTTAGCAAAGATGTGGAAAAACTGGAACCCTTACATGTTGCTATAAAATGGTCTTTTGGAAACAGTATAAGAGATTTTGTGAAATTTAACTATAACATTACTATAACTGTTAGTATAATGTTACTACATTTGCATGCAAGTCTTTGTGTGGATATATGTTTTCACCCCCATGATGCAAAGTTGGATCAACATACACAAATCAATGCATGTGATTCATCACGTAAACAGAACTAAAGACAGAAACCACATGATTATCTCAATAGATGCAGAAAAGGCCTTTGAAAAAATTCAACATCTCTTCATGTTAAAAATCTCTCAATAAACTAGATATTGAAGGAACATATCTCTAAATAATAAGAGCCATAAATGACAAACCTATAGCCAACATCACACTGAATGAGCAAAGGCTGGAAGCATACCCCTTGAAATCCAGCACAAAACAAAAACATATGCTGCTGAGTTCGGTTTGCCAGTATTTTATTGAGTATTTTTGCATCAATGTTCATCAAAGATATTGGCCTGAAGTTTTCTTTTTCTGTTTTATCTCACCACTCCTATTCAACATAGTATTGGAAGTTCTGGCCAGGGGAATCAGGCAAAAGAAAATAATAAAAGGTATTCAAATAGGAAGTCAAATTATCTTTGTTTGCAAATGACATGATCCTATATCTAGAAAATCCCATTGTCTCAGCCCAAAAGCATCTTAAGCTGATAAGCAATTTCAACCAAGTCTCAGGATATAAAATCAATGTGCAAGGACTGCTAGCATTCCTATACACCAACAACAGGCAAGCAGAGAGCCAAATCATGAATGAACTCCCATTCACAATTGCTACAAAGAGAATAAAATACCTCAGAATATAGCTAACAAGGGACGTGAAGGACCTCTTCAAGAACCACTAACCATTGCTCAAAGAAATCAGAGAGGACACAAACTAATGGAGAAACACACCATGCTCATAGATAGAAAGAATCAATATCATGAAAATGGCCATATTGCCCAAACTAATTTATAGATTCAATGCTATTCCCATTAAACTGCCATGGACATTCTTCACAGAATTAGGAAAAACTATTTAAAAATTCATATGGAACCAAAAAAGAGCCCAAATAGCCAAGTCAATCTTAAGCCAAAAGAAAAAAGCTTAAGACATCACGATACCTACTTCAGATTATACCATAAGGCTACAGTAACCAAAACAGCATGGTACTGGTACAGGAACTTATACACAGACCAAAGAAAAGAATAGAGAACTCAGAAATAAGACCACACACCTACAACCATCTGATCTTCAACAAACCTGACAAAAGCAAGCAACGGAGAAAGAACTCCCTATTTAATAAATGGTGCTTAGAGTGCTGGCTAGCCATATGCAGAAAATTTAAACTGGACTTCTTCTTTATACCATATACAAAAATTAACTCAAGATGGATTAAAGACTTAAATGTAAAACCCAAAACTATAAAAACCCTAGAAGAAAATCTAGGGAATACCATTCAGGACATATTCACAGGCAAAGATTTCATGACAAAAAAACCCAAAGCAATTGCAACAAAAGCAAAAGTTTCCAAATAGGATTCAATTAAACTAAAGAAACTATTAGCAGAGGGAAAAGACAACATAGTGAATGGGAGAAAAATTTTGCAATCTATCCATCTGAAAAAGGTCTAATATCCAGAATCTACAAGGAACTTAAACAAATTTACAATTTTAAAAAAGCCATTAAAAAGTGGACAAAGGACATCAACAGACACTTCTTAAAAGAAGACATACATGTAGCCAACAATCATCTGAAAAAACGTTCAACATCACTGATCATTAGAGAAATGCAAATCAAAACCATAATGAGATACCATCTCACACCAGTCAGAATGGCTGTTATTAAAACGTCAAAAAACAATAGATGTGGCAAGGTTGCAGAGAAAAAGAAAGCTTTTACACTGTTGTTGGGAGTGTAAGTTTACCCATTGTTGAAAACAGTGTGGCAACTCCTCAAAGACCTAAAGGCAGAAACACCATTTGACCCAGCAAACCCATTACTGCATATATACCTAAAGGAATATAAATCATTCTATTATAAAGATACATCCACATGTATCTTTAGTTCTAGTGTTGATCTTCCCCTGTCCTGCCCTCTCTTCCATCTGGCATTAATTACTACACTCTTATTCATTACAATATATTGCCTTTCAAATATGGCAAAGCCTCAGAAAGGACTACGCACTAGGCCACAAAAGAAGCAATAGATTCTAACAAATGAAAATCCTAAAAAACACATTTCTAACCACAGTGTGACAGGATCAGAGTAAGCAAGCAAAAGGACAGTGGATGACTTCCCCGACTCATTCCACTGAGAAATTTTAAAAGCTGCTTCCAAACACTATGTTAGGTTAACTAGGAAATCAAAATCAAAATAACAAATGGCTAAGAAACTCCAACGAAAACATTATTCATTACAAAGGCCAAATGTTACCAAAGTGGCACAGAGGTGAACATTCATGGCCTAAAATGCATTTATTAGAAAATAAGAAACACTGACAAGTAACTTAAATTTGAAAAACTTCATTTATTTAAAAAAGAAACAGAGCGCAATGTAATACCCTCAACGAAGTTGAAGAATTACAAAAGAAAACATATAGAAAAACATAAAAATGTTAAGCAAGATGTAATTACATCTCAAACAAAAAATAAGAGTAATGGATCAATAAAAGCTAAAGGTGGTTCATTTAAAAGACCAACAAAGTGGAAAGATTGATCAAAAGAACAAAGAAAAAGACAATAATAAACAATGGAAGGAATAAGAAAAACAGTATGTCTTCAGAGAAGGAAAGAATTAAAATTTTATAAAAGAAATTCCTTTACAGCTTTCTACCAATAAATAAGAGAATCTAGGAAAAATGTTACTTTTTAGGACAATATAAATGATAAAAACTGCCTCAAAGGTCAGCATAAGAACTAAAAATAAAAGAAATAGATAATATGTTTACAGACCTACCCTAAACTACTTTCACCCCACACCTACACACAGAGACATCAGTTTCAAATAGTTTAAAGGACAATTTTCAGCAATCCTTCAAGTAACAGGTAATGCCTGTATTAAACAAATCATTCATTAATATATATATATATATATATATTTAAAATTTTAATCATCCCCAATTATTTCATAAGGTTGTTACAGTTTTGCTATCAACACCAGACAAATATAAAATAAAAAGTGTTGCTTATAAACACATGAGGTAAAATCCCACAATAAAATACATGTAAATCCAACACAGGAATGAAAGGAAAAATCATGTGACATGACCATGTAGGTGTTATCTCAGGAATTCCAGTGTAGTACCGGAGTGAGCAGAAAATCAATTGCCTCCTGGATTTATCCTGGCATATACATCAGACTGAGTTGTGGTTTCCCTGACAAATTCGTGTAGATGTGGAATGTAGTATCTGGCCCTCAGCAGCTTAGTTAGTCCTACCTGTCCTAAGTGTGTGTCCTGATGTGTGTTCCTAAGTAGGACCCGTCCTAAGGTCTTGGGGACCACAGTCCTTGTGTCTGGCAGAATCCACCATTCTGGGAGGGACAGAATTGGGGCTGGTAGAGTTACAAGCAAGGGGGCCACCCTATTATGTCACCCAGGCAGGGAGGGGGCCATGCACAGTAGGGGGCTGGAGATTTCAAAGGATTTTTAATAGAAGGATATTGTAAGCTTAATGCAATGGGAGCTGACAGACTTGTGTTTTTCTCTTTAGATATTTATGGGAGGATGATTTGAGCTAGCACAGAAGCGAGAAAAGACTGACAGGGTATATAGCCATTGTGACTGGTCACGCCAGAGGGGTTCTTCTCCCTTGGTTACTTTCAGGATCTCAGGCCTGAAGCCTACTTTTCACAGGAACTGGATGCAAAGTACTACAACTCCTTTATCAGGAGGAGAGGCACTTGCTCCAAGCCTGCCATACAGCACATGCCCTTTCAGGCAGGGACACCACCACATGGATTTTTGGTTCTTGTCTTGGTCTGGCTGTTTTCCCACGTACTGCTTTTGTTCTGTGACTGCTCTAGGCATTTCTTCCACTATAAGCTACTATATGGTTATATAGTAGGATTTTATAAATCAGCACTAAATGAGTTAGTATAGCTCCGACTACATGCAGGATTATATAAAGGAAATGGCTGAGTAATATTACCTTAAACTAAGATATTCTTTAGGCACTGGTTGTGCCTCTGGTCTGGACAGTTTTTTCCTCGGTGCCCATGGAGGGTATTACCCATATATTAGGAGGGGCCCGTGTGTGGGCCTCCTAGTTGCCCCCTTAACCCCTGCTAAAAGATACTGGTGAAAAGCGTTCAGAGACTGGTGACTCCCGAGGTGTTGGAGCCCCACTGGGGTCAGGTAGAAGGAAAAATGTCTTTAATCCGGTCTCAGTTTTCCTCTATTATACCTTTCACCAGACCTATAATGGCCTTAAGGGCCTTTTATTTAATTCTGCTTTTCTCTTCGGTGGTAAACAGAATGATAAGTAACTGCTGACAGTTATTCCAAGTGGGGCGATGAGTCTGCAGAGTGGACTCCAGGAGTCCTGTGAGTGTCTGAGGCTTTTTAGAGAATGGAGGCTGCTGAGCCTTCCAATTGTACAAGTCACTTGAGGAAAAGGGGATGTGGACAAAGAATGGGTGAACCCACTGTCTTCCATTGGGGGTGCCTCTTGGAGGGGTGGAATCCCGGGTGGGTGTAGGGCCCCACTGCAGGTATGCAGTGGGGACAAGGGCTGGCCACTCGTGCTGTCTGGGGTAGGGTGTTGAGGTTCTTGCCTAGAAGGCCTAGGGTAAGGTGGGGGCAACTCTTGGTCCTCCGCGGCCTTTTGTATACATTTGATTAACCATGGTGGGTGGCGTCGGACCAGATTCAGCCACTGATCAATGTATGGGTGTTGGTCAGGGTGCCCAGGGGACCCGTCACAACGTTCCATACTGCTTGGGTGAATTTTGGATTGTAGATTCCCGTGTCTGGCTACCCCACTCCAAACGATGGCCACTTTAGTTCACACAATGTGCAGAGCTTTTCCAGTTTTAACTTTTCCCCATATTGTCCTGAAAACCCCACTTTGAAACTGTCCATCATGCATTGGAAGGGGGTGAAGGGCCAGGAGCTAGATCACCTCATTTGGTTTTTCTCTGGGTCCTGGAACCGGTTTTAACTAGACTTTTTTTGTTTGTTTGTTTTAAGCCAATTTAGATGGAAAAGTTCTGCTGTAGAGAGAGCCAATTCTAACCAAGATGAATTATACTGAACATGAAGTTCTATAGCTTTCAGCTTTTGAATATTCCCAAGAAGTTTCCTTCTAGATTTAAGACTGGCTCCCACTGAGGATTTGAAACAGCAACATTGCAGTTGCAGGCCCTATACCTTAACTACTGTGCTAACAGGCCACTTGTAGTAAAGGCAGGCAGAAAGTTTTCTTGAGTCATATTCTGGATGCGATTACTGCACCCTGAGGTTGTGTGGCCTGCCTGAAAGCTGGGTGGGGCTGGCGGTCAGCAGAGAAAGGAAAAAAAAAACAATTTTGGTGTCAGTTTAAAACTGAGCTCACAGCCACCTTCAGCTTGCAGCCACACTGAGCTCGCTGCTGCTAGGCTGGCTGCGAGTTTCCTGCCCCTGTGGTTTTTGGTCACCTTGACATAGGGACCCTAAAAAGCATTAAATTTCTCTCTCCCTATTTCTCTCTCTTCTCACTCTCTCTCTCCTTTTCTCTCCTCTCCTCTCTCTCTGTCTCTCCTTGTCCTCTCTGTCTCCTCTCTTGTTCTTGTACTCTCTCCTCTCTTCTCTCTTTTGACAGAAGAGAAAATTACTCCTTTTTCACCCTAAATGGGTGAAGAGGGCTGGTAGTTTCTTATTTAAGGTTTGATTCCCTAAGACAGAGAAAAATTACACACAAGTTGCTGAGGGCGGAATTTTCTCTTGGACATTAAAAAGAGAAAGAATTAGGAAAGGAAGAATGAGGCCTCATGATAGAAAAGGAATAGGAAAAGGAAAGAGAACAGAGTTATTTCCAGGAGCATGAAGTCAGTAAAGGTCCCCTGCAGCCAGTGGTCCGTCAGCCACGGTAGAATGTTTTCTACCTTAAGGGAAGCAGGTCTGAACCATTGTATAACAGCCAACAAAAGTTTAGCAAAACTGGTGAATCTACAAAACAGACAGAACCACATATAGGATTGACAGACAAAGGATGGGTGCACCCCAGATGGGAGACCAGTCTGATGCCTGCCCAGCCATGTTCCTGAAGGGATATTTCAGGATGTCTTGGCTAAGGTGTCCCCGTATAAACCCCGGGCCTGGTTACCTCAGAATTTTTGGTTCTGAGATGAATCCTTGTTATGCCTTATGACGCTCCCATGGAACCGTGGGTGAAGGCCCTCACAAGCCCTGTAGCCTACTGGCCATGGGACTACATATATACACATTCGTTTTCACACTCACACAGAGGTTATGGAAAACAACCAAGCACTGATACCCACTATACCAGCTACCAGATGCCAGAGCCTCAGGTGACATCTTAGGGAGGCTTGCCAGGGTCAGAGTTGCAGTGACTGTGTCCGGTCCCCTGGCTCAGGCTACAGATACCAATGGACCGGTCCCCAGATTCCAGAACAGACTTACCTCTGGAGGTTCCCAGGACCCTGAAGAATTTTGAGTGAATGTCGGCAGCGCAGTTACACAGTCACCATGGGGCCTGAACCCTGGTGCCCTGGAACGTCTCAGTGGGTGCCTCCCCTAGGGATCCCCGGGGTGGGGGCAACCACCCGGCCGGGGCTCTGAGATGGCTTTTGTCTGGTGATGGATGGAGAAAGATCTCACTGGGGCCTCCAGATGTAGCACCGGAGCTAGCAGAAAATCAACACCAAGACAAAAGTATGCCAAATTGCAGGGTCTTTATTGCCAGCAGCCACGGAGGGCTCATGTCTCTCCAACCTGTGGCCCCGAGCTCAGGGGGAGCAAGGCATTTAAACTGCAAAACCACATCCTTTTCTTGTTCAGGGGGGCACAGGGGTGTGCAAGGCAAGCTGCCTGTACAGAAGCTAAAGTCTGTGGTTTGTTGCAACGGAAGGGGGGTAGCAGTGGAGACTTTTACCCTAACACTTCTGAAAATTGATGTATATTAACTGTTCTGAGAACGACACCTCTGCCCAAGTGGTTTCTCTATAAGATGGCAGTGCTTAGGCTTCAGTTCTAGCCCCTACCACACCAGGACAAATCACATTAGAGAATCAGTCTCGGTATTTGGTTAAGCCTGGCAGGTTAAACACACCTGCATTCATCTTTGTTCCCTGTGAAATCTCATGATAATAGAGAGTCACAGGCAGAGAAGCAGAACGAACCAGGTAATAGGAGACAAAAGGACATCTGATAAGAGATAACAAAACATTTCAGAAGATAGGTGGATACATGGCAGCTAATTTCACAGAATAAAATGCCTGATCGCTTGTAGAGAAAATGCTGACAAGGAGTAAGCCCATGTATGTTTTTGAACTCTGGAAGTGGCCAGGAATTAGAGGCACTATTTCTTCAGAAGATAAATTGGAAGGTGAAAATCCAAATGCAGTACAGTCAGTGAGAGGCATTCCTTACACAGTGCTCCTAATCAGACTTTTAGTGTCTCATTCCTAAATGTGAATGGACACCCAATGGACAAGTGATGAATTATTTCAGAACAAGCAAATAATGGAGTGGGAGCTAGGAAAGAAACTTGGAAAAAACAGATGTAATTGTAAAATATTGGATTTCTTGAAATGACAACAAGATGCTATAAGAGAAAAAAAACTTTTTTTTTTTTTTTTTTTTTTTTTTTTTTTGAGACGGAGTTTCACTCATATTACCCAGGCTGGAGTGCAATGGCGCGATCTCGGCTCACCGCAACCTCCGACTCCTGGGTTCAGGCAATTCTCCTGCCTCAGCCTCCTGAGTAGCTGGGATTACAGGCACGCACCACCATGCCCAGCTAATGTTTTGTATTTTTAGTAGAGACGGGGTTTCACCGTGTTGACCAGGATGGTCTCGATCTCTTGACCTCGTGATCCACCCGCCTCGGCCTCCAAAAGTGCTGGGATTACAGGCTTGAGCCACCGCGCCCGGCTGAGAAAAACAACTTTTTAAAAGGGCTTTTGGAAGTTAAAAATATGATGGCAGAAATTTTTAAGTCACTAGAAGAAATGAAGGTCCTGAGAAAATGTTATAGAAGGTAGATTAAAAAGAAAACATACAAGATTGTCAAGAAAAAAGAAAAACAAGAAGCCTCTAAGAAGATCAGTCTAGGAAACCTAATAGCCAACTAACAAGAATTCCAAAACATAAAAGAGAGAGATAAGGCAGAAGGGAGAAAATAATCAAATAATATCACAAGCAAAATGATGAGAATTGAAATAAATTGGTCTCCATTTGAAAGGGCTCTGGAGAACTGAGCACAACACCAACACCAAGGCAAACCTTCATGAGATTTTAGAATCAAGGGATTAAAGAGAAGAGCCAGAAAGTTTCAGAGAGGCAAAACAGGTGACATAGAAAGACATATACACCATGGAATACTATGCAGCCGTTAAAAACGATGAATTCGTGTCCTTTGTAGGGACTTGGGTGAATCTGGAAACCATCATTCTCAGCAAACTGACACAAGACCAGAAAATCAAACACCACATGTTCTCACTCATAGGTGGGTGTTGAACAATGAGAACATGTGGACTCAGGGAGAGGAGCATCACAGACTGGGGGCAGTTGGCGGGGTGGAGGGGAGAGACAGCAGGGGATGGGGAGGGAGGGGAGGGTGGGGAGGGATAACATGGGGAGAAATGCCAGATATAGTATGCACCTAAAGTTAAATAAATTAATTTTTTTTAAAAAAGAAAGAATCAAGAATCAGAATGGCATCTGACTTCTTATTAACAATGCTGGAAACTGCCAGACAGTGAACCAAATTAATTTCCAAAGTATACATTTAGACTTACCAAATTGTTATACAGTTGTGAGGATTAAGAATAATTTTTCCAGATATGAATGATCTTAATATATATACCTTCTATGAATTCTTAGTCAGAAGTTTCCTGGATAATGTGGTAAAGTGAAATGAGATAGTAAAGCAAGAAAGAAGCATACATGTAGTTCACAAAACAAGACCCAACACTGAAGGTCAGTCTTGGAAGCTGAAACTAGCCAGAACTCATTGGATCAGGAGAATGGATAACTCCAGAAGGGCTTCCCCAAGAAAATAAAATGGAATTGATAAATTACACAATTTGTCTCACTGTCTTGAGAATTTTAGAGTTCTTCAGGGTGCTTGGGAAGAATTCATAATGAGGGCACACAAAATCCAGGCAAATATGTAAGAGGACAATAGTTACTTTTGGGAGGGATGTTGCACAAGAAAGGAAATGTGATCGTAATATAGTATATGACTTGGTTATGAACAACATTTAAATAGTCACCATAATGATAACACTGATTAAAGATGAACCTGTAACTGTGATGTATTACGAAAATGGATGGAGAATGAAAAGGAGTGTTATGGGAGAAGTCTTCATTTTCTGCCCTATTATATGAACAGATTAATGTGTGAAACTTGAAAAATTACAATAAGCTATATCAGTATATCATTTCAAATTACAGAAGTAGATACAGAAGGAAGAGCTGAAAGGTTAAAGATAATCCATATGGGAAACTGGACACAGTCTGGGAAATTGGCCAAAAAAGCTACTTCTGTTTCTTAAGGCCTTGTTGACTGTTTTATATTTCAATCTCTCTATGCATGTTTTACTTTGGAAAAATTAACAGCACAATTAATAAAAGCAAAATGAGATGATCATCTCAAAGATTGTTTGGCAAACATTTTGATAAATATCCTATACATGGTCTTGATTAAAAGAAATACCTTTTAGTAAACCAGAGCTTGCAGAAAGTGTCCTTAACTTGAAAAAAGGCATCTGTCAGAAAGTCTCAAGATAAACGTTATAAGAATTCCCCCGAATGCAGGAACAAAACTAAAATGCTCATTTTTCTTGTTACTATTTGGTATTACACTGGCAATTCTGCCTAATGTACTAAAGGGAAAAGAAAGAAAAAAGTAAGAAAAAGAAAAACTTACAGGTATAAATTCTGAAAAAGAACAGACAAAGCTGCTATTTCGAAGATGTAATTATTTCTCCAGAAAAAAATACAAGACAATAGGAGGGAGAAGACCACTTGGAAAGTCTCCTATGCACAAGATCAGCAAACTAAAACAAATAGATTTCTCTTATGCCTGGAAGAAATAACTACAAAATGTAAAAGGAAAATGAGTTTCTGTTTACAAATACGATTTTAAAATGCCTAGCACTAAAGTGACCTAATAAGGACCCAAGATCAAAGAATTATAAATAAGTGCAGAGATCTGCCATGTTTCCAGCTGGGATCACTCAGAAGTTTTTAAAATGTAAGTTCTTGTTAAATTTATCTATTCATTTAGTGTCTCTCAATTGAATCCCAGCAAGAGAGGTTACAGAACGCTACCTAGAAAATCATAGCAACTAAAACATTTCAGTATTGAAACTAGAATAAAAAATATAACAGATCAGAACATGGGTCACCTACACAAATTTAAATGTAAGAGAGAATTTAGAACACTAGTTCCCTTTTATCCACAAGGGATGCTTCCAAGATCCCCAGTGGACGCCTGAAATTGCAGATGGTACCAAACTCTGTATATGCTATGTTTTCCCCTATCTATACATAAATGAGGCACAATGAGATTAAGAACAATATTTAATAATAAGGTAGATCAACTATAACATATACTGTAATAAAAGTTATATAAATGTGGTCTATTTCTCTCTCTCAAAATATTGTACTGTAGATATTAGCAACCTTAGCATATGATTTTGGTTTTTTTCAGGAAATTTCACATTTTCACTTAAAGGAAGCACTTGACGGCTTCTCTTTGGTAGGTCTGAGATGCCAGCATCAGTCCTAGTGTGCTTTGGGGCCGTTATTGACTAAAATAAGCGTTCCCTGAACACAAGCAGTGTCATAACGTGACAGTCGATCTGATTACCAGGGTGGCTACTCAGTGATTCATGGGTTGGTAGTGTCTACATTGCAGATACGCTGGAAAAACGGATAGTTCGCATCCTGTGGGGGATGGAGATGGGCAGCATGAGATTTCATCACTCTCCTCAGGACAGGAAGTAAGTTAAAGCTCATGAATTGTTTATTTCTGGAATTTTCCATGTAATGTTTTTGGACCATGGTTGACTATGAGTAACTGAAACCTCAGAAAGTGAAACTGTGGATAAGGGAGAACTACTATAGTTAATAAGAGCACAAAGAGATCCAATATCTGTGAAGAAATCTAGCAGAAGTACAAAATCTTCAGAGAGAAAATATATTTTAATAGAAAGTATTTCTAAGTTAATAATTTACATAAGCCATATTCATAAGAATGGAAGGCATAATATTGTATATATGTTGGTTCTCTTCAAATTTGTCTATAGAGTCAGGGCAATTCCACAGAAAATGCCATATTCTGACAGGCTAACTTGGGAACCCAAAGTTTAAGACATTTTGAAGGAAGAGGAAGAGATTTTGCTCCATCATCTGTCAAGAGTTTTTGGAAAGCTGCCATCACTATGGCAGTGGGGTATTGGCATAAGGAGAGGCTCTCACAGGCCAGGGGCAGAGAAGAGAGAACACAAAAACACACCCTGCCCCTATGGCCACTTGGTTCACAAGAAGTGGGGAAAAGGATAATATAATTAATGGTGTCCTCCGAAAAAATTGATAAGAATAAAAACAGAGCCTTCAAACTGTAGATCAGACAAAAAACAATTTGGTCTCAGCTAAAATAGGAACTGTGAAAAAATGTGGTTCTCCCAGTTTATGACCAAGCAAATGGGATATTTAGAGTGAGCTGCCCTGGTCCAGCCTGCCCAGAGGGGCTATAAGGCCACAGCAGGCACGAGGAACACAAGATCAGATTAAATCAATCTGGAAGAATATCTCAGAGATGATAAGGAGACTATCCCAAAGTTCTTAACAGTGCACAAAAACCTAAATAAAGCAAAAACATGAAGATTGAACATGAAATTAACAAAATGTGGATTACAGGGGAGCTTGCAGAGCTATAGAAACAAATTAGATCCTGCCTCAAAAATAAACACTATCAATTTAGGTGTTTTTTGTTGTTGTTGTTGTTGTTTTTAAATTGGAAATTACAAGAAACAAGAAAGCTGCTAAAAGCTAGATGTATTAATTTGTTTTCATACGGCTATAAAGGAGTAACCAAGACTGGGTAATTTGTGTTTGTTTTTTTTTTAGATGGAATTTTGCTCTTTTTGCCCAGACTGGGCAAAAAGATAGTGCAGTGACACGATCTCAGCTCACCACCACAAACTCCGCCTCCCGGGTTCAAGAGATTCTCCTGCCTCAGCCTCCCAAGCAGCTGGGATTACAGGCGCGTGCCACCATGCCCAGCTAATTTTGTATTTTCAGTAGAGACGGGGTTTCTCCATGTTGGTCAGGATGGTGTCGCACTCCCGACCTCAGGTGATTCTCCCACCTTGGCCTCCCAAAGTGCTGGGATTACAGGCATGAGGCACTGCACCTGGCTGAGACTGGGTAATTTATAAAGGAAAGAGGTTTAATTGGCTCACAATTCTGCATGGATAGGGAGGTCTCAGGAAACTTACAATCATAGCAGAAGGCAAAGGAGAGGCAAGTATCTTCTTCATAAGGCAGCAGGAGAGAGAGAGCGCAGGGGAAACTGTCATTTACAAAACCATCGTATCTTGTGAAAATTCACTCACTGTCAATGAGAACAGCATGGGAGAAACTGCCCCCATGATCCAATCACCTCCCACCAGGTCCCTCCCTCAGCACCTGGAAATTAGAATTCTGATTATGATTCAAGATGAAATTTAGGTGCGGACACAGAGCCAAACCATATCACTAGGTAATTGTTATGGAGGCAAAGTTTGAGACAACTATTATGAACTCAAAGCAAAAAACTGAAAAGACAAAAGCGCCGGGGGGAGATAAAAGCTGTGAAAGCTAAAGTTGTTCCAATGAAAGAATAATTTTGCCTAAAAATTGAAAAAGAAGATGTTGTCAGTGATTTTAGAGAAGAAACTTTTCCTGGAACAAAGGCACAATCAAATATGCCGCCTTAACACAAGAACAACTTTAAAAACTGAACGTCCTCATGGAGTGCCTCAGGAACTCTGCATCGCTTTATTTATAATGAGGGCGTATCTGTGTTTTAAAATCTATATCATAAGATGTTTATCCACGAAATTGTAAGCTGTTAATAAAAGTTACCATATACAAATGTAAGGGACAAGAAAAGTATATTTATACTTTGCAGAATATTTAGTGAACTTTCCCACATCATGAAAAAAAGACAAACACCCCAACTGAATCACACTGGCAAAATATAAACAAAAAATTACAGAAGAGGAAATTTAAGTGGCCAAGAAACATGAAACACTGTTCAGCTTTCCACATAATCAGGAAAATACAAATCAAAACAAAACGCAATTCTTCATCACCTTTGTGACTTTGGCTGTGTGTAGGAAGATGGTTTATCTCATTTGCTATTTGTGAAACACATTCAGCCTCCTAGAAAGACAGTTTGGCAGAATCTATAAACAAGTAGCAGCACCCTTTGCTTCGATAATTCTACTTTTTAAAGCTTAGACAAAAGATAAATACTTGTGTACATGCAAAAAACAAAAAGAAATATATAATCATTATTACAGCTTATTGGTAAATGTGAACAATTTAAAACATCTAAATGTCCTTCAATTGAAGAGTGGTTAAAAAATTATGGTATGTAAGTTCTTTGGAATAGTATGTATAAAAAGAATGAGGTAGATCTACATGCATTAAGGTAAAAAGATCTCTAAGATTTCCACCATTAAAGTGAGTAAAAATGCACAGTAGCACGTGCAATGTAATCCCATTTATTACAAAAGGAGAACACAAATTGTGTATTTACAAAAATATATTTCATACACATAAATGCATAGAAAAACGTGAGAAAAGTTATGCCCAAGACCCTTCACAGGACTGTGAAAGGAGGCTCTGAGGCAGGGTGAGTGGTGAAGGGGACTTTTTCCATTATATATTTATCCACTATTCGAAATCTTATGAGCAAGAATGTTATGTATTTCTTTTTCATTAACAAATTTAAAAGATGAGAATTGCTTGAACCCGGGAGACTGAGGTTACAGTGAGCCGGGGCTGTGCCACTGCACTCCAGCCTGGGTGACAGAGCGAGCCTTTTCTAAAAAAAAAAAAAAAAAAGTAGTGTTATTTATAAACTCTATTAAAGAAAAGATAGGATTTCCATCTCTTTTCCAGTCAGAGGCATCCCCCATCTTAGGACAGGAAATTGACATAAAAATAAAAATATTTAGCTTTCTGCCATCCTGGGCCTTTTTCTTCTTTTTCCTTCTTTGGATCAAGGTCAATGGTATCAGAACTCACACCCTGAGTCAGTCAAGGAAATAGCCCAAAGCCGACCGAGGCCTCTTGCCAAGACAGGTGAAACCACAGTACCTAGTGTTCAAAAGTAAGCCAGATGTTTACTCTGAAGTGTCTATTTTCTAAACTACCTTCTTTGACACGACATATGTGAAGGTGGAGAGGGCGGAGGGACGTGAAAGGGTTCCAAGATCACGAGGAAATAATAACTCCCAGTCACAAACGACTGAAATGACTGTTCTGAGTGTCCCAGCCAGCTGAGCAGTAGTTTCAAAACAAGAAAAGTCATGTGTGTTATGGCAAGCTGGACTCACGCAAACAGCTGTCCTGCTACAGCTGTAAAAATATGATTTCCTCATTACATTTTCTTTCATTTCATTATATGATACTACATACCTATGTTCTTGCAAAGCAGGGTTAAACGAAAGTGAAGCTTTAGACAGAAACAGAACTAAAGGCATGAAAGCTCCAACACTGCCAGAGATAAAGGTGAAAGAAAGAGAGGTAAAGACTCACCGGGTGCTGAGGTCACTGCCCCCGCCTGCCATCTTCCCACCCCAGGCCCTGCCTGGGCTGCAGAGCCTAGCCTGTGAGCTCCTGTCTGCCCAGCCTGCGTGCAGTGTGGCTCCCCAGGCGCTGAGCAGGAAGTCGGCCGGCAGACTGACTCACCCTCGCAGGCTCCTGCCCAGATGGGGAAAAGAGAAGTGAAAGTATTTATTCAAGTGTATGACTGGATGCAGACACTGTGTTTCTCCTCCTTTCTTATTCCAAGGCATTCTCAGCTTTTCTGAAATGTGGCAGAGGGTTGGAGGAGAGGCCTGACAGGCAGCAGGACCGGGGAAGGAGGGCCCAGGGGACGAGCAGGGCCAGCTCCTGGAGTCCACTTGCTTGTGCAATGGACAGCAAACAAATTTCCTAGAACCAAAATTGTCCTTAGCTGCTCTGCCTTCTAAGAAGGGGCATAGTTTACATGAGACTGTGGGGGAGACTCCGCGTTTGCCCCTTGTCCTTGCTGAGATGGCTGGGGATGGGGGCTGGGGGGTGAGAGGGAAAGCCAGAAACTTCAAATCTTCTCTCAGGCCCATGGGAGAGCTTGGACTGGACTAAGGTAGGTCCTGACAATGCTCAGCCTTATAACCTGGGGAGAGTGTTCTTAGCCTTCCAGGAAATCAGCCAGAGGTGAGAGAGAACTCTCCACGCCCTGGGACCACAGGCTGGAGCCAGCGTGGTAAGAGAGGCGAACATTTTAGGTGCAAGGGGTTAAGGAATCTTGACTATGGAGCCACCGTGCAACAGCCAGGGGTGAAGAGACCTCTGAGCTTCAGAGAAGTCGCTGGAATCTTGAGAGAACAAAGGCTTCTCATTGGAGGAGGCGGGAGGTTGGAACCCAGGTGATCTAGACATGGAAGGGCAGGGTGACTCCAGCTGGGGGTTCTATCTGCGCCGGATTTTCCATTTAGATTCTGGTTCCTCACTCCTCAAAGAACAAGAAGTGACCTAGAAGACCCACTCTACATCAGTATAAAGTCACAGGTAAAGAAATAGAAGCAAAGGGCGTGTGAAAATGGGACCACAGGACACACTAGGGACCAGAACTCCAGGGAGAACCATGGGACAGAGACAGGGAGGCAGCTGGGAGCCTGGGGGTGCTGTAATCCAGGGCCTGAGGTGAGCAGAGGGTGGAAGCCAGCGAGGATTCAGGGGCCAGAGGGGATGGTGCGTCAGAGCCATGTTTTCCAAATTGCATTCTGCTGAATCTAATCTTTTCCAGCTGTGAATAAGAATGTTTGCCCAGGTACATTTGAAAATACGGGGGGTGGGGTGTTTCTACCCTGATTCCACCGCTGCCCTTTTTTCCCTAAATTGAGTGAATAAGCCAGGTGCCAGGACACTGTTGAGGACAGCTTTTCCGGTGGGCAAGGTCACTGTTTCTATCAGGCACTGCACACCTGTAGGTCTCTTTCTTTCTCTCACTCGCTCCCCCATGACCCCCCAGTTTTACGGGGCACAGTGGCTGATAAGCTGAGCCTCTGTTGGGCACAGCTATTCTCTGATCCCAATCTCCATGGAGCACAGCAGCCCTGACAAGGCCTGGCACGGGCCACACCAGTCTGCTCTGGCATCCACACTCACCCCTCTCACTGCTCCTGGGCAGTAGGCAGGCTCAGGCCACTGAGCAGCACTGTCATAAATGTACCAGCTTCTCTCTGGATGTGCTTAGGGGCTGCTAAGGGCAGCAGCTGGAATTCTGGACCAATGAGCAGCAGGCTGGAGGGAAATCTGCAAGTGTTGACCTTCACAGGTGGGCATGCCCATGCTAGGACAGCTCCTGGCAGCAGGGAAGGAGATGTTCTTGTCAGACCGGGTTGGAGAAAGCTGAGCCCACACCACACTCTGCAAAAGCAATGGCAGTTAATGGAGAATCTCTAGGCCTCTGTGGGAAAAGCAGTTTCTTTGATCTGGAAAACGTCAAGACACACCTGGGTTGGGAATGGGACAGGACCAAATGAAAAAGTAGTGTGAATTTTTAAAAATCCTGCTGGACTGTTTACAAGGAAATAATGGAACTCCTGGAGTATTTTCCATGGCTGCAAGGAGCACAGGCAATAAGGAATGTTTTTGCTGTCACAGAAGTAGTTCCAGTTACTGGAGCCTGGAAAACTCCAAAGCAGGAGAGGCAATGATTAAGGAAGGACCACAGGCAGGGCACCCAGCCAGGTGATGGGCCTTTGTGAGCTTCACCAAGAGCAGCTTCAGTTCAGACTTCAGTGGCAAGGGGTGGGGAGAGGCTGTGATTCTTTTTTTTTTTTTTTTTACAGAGTCTGACTCTGTCGCCAGGCTGGATTATAGTGGCACAATCTCGGCTCACTGCAACCTCCGCCTCCCATGTTCAAATGAATCTCCTGCCTCAGCCTCCCAAGCAGCTGGGTCTACAGGCACGCGCCACCACGCCCAGCTAATTTTTGTATTTTTAGTAGAGGCAGGGTTTCACCATGTTGGCCAGGATTGTCTCGATCTCTTGGCCTCGTGATCCACCCACCTTGGCCTCCCAAAGTGCTGGCATTACAGGCGTGAGCCACCCTGCCCAGCCCGGGGCTGTGATTCTTGAACCTGGGACCCCCATGTGGGAACCAGAGGTGTATCCCTGAGATGAGGACATTAGCATCACGGGCCAGAGAGTTTCAGGGCAGGAGGCAGCTTCAGCAACAGTGCCACTGGGGCATGAGGATAGAGAACCTGGCCACCCTCCAGCAGACATAGAGGTGATGGGTGAAGAGCGGGCACCTGAGATCTTTAGTAGGAGCACCCAATCCTGCCAAGCTGTCTCCTTCTAGGAGGTGGAACATCAACCAGTGCAACAGGCCCAGTCCCTTCCTATCCCTGCCCTTCTTCTAGGGGACACTTCTCTGACTGGGAGTGGGAGTGAGCCTGCTCCTTGTTGGGGCTCCCTGGAGTCATCCTGCCTGCAGAGACCAAGACCTTTTGGCTGTCCAAACTTAAGTGCACAAAGACAGGAACCTGTGTGGCATGGGGGAGGGTTCAATGCCATGAAGATAAGCCCAATTCTGGGGTTTAGTGTTAGGGATGCCTTTACTGCCGCATGTCTAATCCAGTTTTCATCAGGAATAAACCTGGTATTTTGATCCCCATCTGTTTCTTCATTTTGCATATGTCTCAAAAGGTTCAAGCACGTGGTATACATCTCTCTGCTAAGATTCTCTTTTATCTGTGCCCCAGATACATAGAGGCTGGGGTAGTAGCTCCTTGCAATTGCATGATTGTGATGCACTTATTCCCTGGACTCAGCGGGCATTTGGTGGCAATATTTCAGCTTTTAGGGACTTGGGTGAGACAACATACTCCCCGGCCCACCCACCAGCGTCCTCTGCTCAGCAGAGCCTCAGTGACTGGGCTCCCTAGCCTACAACACTGTAAGATGCCAGTGGGATTTGTTGGAGGTGAAAATATGATTATTGCTGTTGGAAGGGAGTGAATCCTTGGAAAATGGGCGAATGGGAAGAGGTACCCTGGTAGGGAAGGAAGGGACTATGGGGTGAAGGATTGTAGGAAGTCAGAAAGGCAAGGGAGCACTGGACAACACAGGAAGTCCCTCTGGCCATCTCCTGATGGTGGGGACCGTCATGAGAAACCCAGAGGGTGCCTTCAGTCCTTGTGCAGCAACAAGAGGAAGGAGACTGGCCCAGGGCAACCCCTGAGTCCACAACATCAAGCAGGGTGGTTCAGGTTGAGCCCTGTTGTATCTGTAGCTAGACATATGCAGATCCCTGTCCCTGTAATTAAAGGACAGCAAGGCTACTGGCGGCCCATGAACGCCACCTTATACCTCCTTCTCGAGGCCACTCAGTCGATAAGGCATGCCACAGACACACCGTGAGCATGCACAGCCAGCAAGGGGCCCATGACCGCCATTCCCTGTGTCAGCCACCCATCTTCCGGTTCCCACAGCTGCCCTGTGCTCCTTGGGGCTCTGCCCACCTCGGGCCAGCGTGCCTTCTCCTGGCTGTGTGTGGCGCTGCAGCCTCCTTAGGGCTGGGTGGGAACAGGAGCTGAAAATCCTCCTGTTCTCGGGATTATAGCTAACCCAATACTTCGAAATGTGTGGTAGAAGTGGCATCGTTCCTTCTAAATAAAGTTGAACCCATGTAAACACTGGGTTCTGAGATCATTTTGTCATCTGGGAGGTCACCAGCACTGCTGGGGTGCCACCTGCCCTCTGTTCACACCGAAAGGGAGAGGGTACTCTGCCCTTCGCTCCTCCTGGTCCCTGTCCTCTTCCCTGAGAGCTTCATTCCTTCCAGAGTCCCAAGAGGCCCTGCCTTCTGCACCTCCCTGGAGGCTGATGCCCTCAAGCCTGCCCCACACCCTGAGGCCCTGCAGGACACTCCTGTGGTCCTTGCAGGACTCAATGCTGAGCAGTTGAAAGCATTCAAAAATGGTGGGTAAATGGCAAAAACTGGTGTCATGGAGTGAATTAGAAGACACAAAATTTCAAAGAAGTGTGTGTTTCATGCAGACAAGTTTGGCAATGCCCCCTGCCCCAAACCCAGTCTCCCCGATTGAGGGGAGGGAGCTTCACCTTCCTCTAACACCAGGGTGTAAGAGTTAAAGAAAGAGGAAAGAAACATGAAAAGTGGCTCAACAGTTAAAGACAGGATTATTTTGGAGAATAAACCTGAGAGGGGATTCTGGTCAATTTTTTTTTTTTTTTTTTTTTTTTTTTTATTCAGGAGCATTTTCTTTCACAGACTGAGGGTATTTAAGGGTTTAGGAATGGGGGAGCTTATCGCAGGCTCTGAATGTTTCTGTGTGAGGGAAATTTTATTGCAAGGTTGAATGTCTCTGATCAGAGGGGAGGTTATCTCGGGGTTGGCATGTTTCTGGTTGTGGGGGATAGTGTTAGAATGTGTCTGGTTATGCTAACATTAGCCATCTGGCTGTTTTGGGGCTGGATTTAGGTGGTTTTTTAATTAAGGGGAACTTGAAATGGTGGTATTTGTCCAAGATGGAGAAGCTCCTGCTCTGTCAATTCAGTCTCTATACTTACAAAAGGACAAGGGGTGGCCTGTTTTTTTCTGGCTACTTCCTGCTGGAGGAGTGGGGTGTGGAGAGTTCTTTGGTCTCAGATTGACTGTAGGAGTAACATGGTCTGTAGATGTTTTTGAGTAACTGTCTGTGAGATGGCCAAGATCCTGTTGTTTAAAAATTTTTGAAAAAGGTTAATTAAGCAGGGTGAGAACATTAGTTCTAGGCATATTATTAAGAAAGGGCCCAGGAATGAGATGACCCATGTTATGATTTTGTTCCTAAACCAAGAATCTATTCAGTTGCTTTGGTATTTCCTTAGCTTTTTAGCTCTTTAAGTTTTTCAGCAGCATCTTTTACTAGGCCCAATAGGTTGAGATAGATGCAACATTTCTTCTTACCCAATGAGAGGCAGAGGCCCTCTCTTTTAGCCGTTATAAGATTTAATCGCCATCTATTTTGGAGAACCACTCCAGCCAAGGAATCTAGTTGGTCTTGGACTTTTATAAGGCTTTAAGCCATACTTTTTAATGAACTCTGTAGTTTTGTGGAAAGAGCTTTAAAGTATGTTAAGGAGGTGGTCAACCTGCCTGTTTCCAGTTCAAGCCTGGAGGTTATACCTAGGGTACCATTAAAGGAATGACTTCAATGGCCCTTCTTTATTTAACACATTGGGCAGATGGAACAGGTAAAGATTGATTAGGAGGAACTAGTCCAATGGAGGGAGAAAAATAAACTAGGATTTAGGTTACAGTTCCGTTGGTGGGGAGACGAAGATACGTGTTGGTGCCTAACAAAAAGAATAAGCCTTTGTTATGAATACAGGTGGAGATATGGGAAAAAAATAAGTGAATTAAAGATGGGTGTTTTTTTTTTTCTGTGGTTTGTTACTCCAGGTGGATAAGGAGGAGGCCAGGGAGACACTCTCTATAGTAGAGATATAGGAAGAGTTATTTTTTTACATATTTAATGCGATCAGATGTTTTACCACTGATACTGAGCCATGGAAAAAAGTGGGAGGGCATCAGGGGCGGCACAAGTCAGGCTTGGAATGTTGATTGAGGGAGAGGCTGTAAAACGAGCTGTTTGCAGAAATGCTCTGTTTGCTTCAGGTGATAGCTGGTAATTAACCTGGTTAGTTTGATGGTCAGAGGGGTGTTTAACAATGATAGGGTTGCATAGGTTAGATGTTAAGGACCCTGCAGGGAAATTTCCCTTAGAGGCTGAAAAGCAAAGTGAGGCTTGTTGTAAAAGGGATTGTATTTAGTTATGTGCCTTTTAATGGGAGGGCCTTGGGGCCTGAGGCATTGTAGGGAGTTGTAATAGGTTTGAAATAATTTGTTGGCTTGATTAGCCCCGGAAGTGGGATAATCGCTAACTGGGGTGTCAGCATTTTTAAAAAGGAAGCTCCTTTTTGGAATTTATAAATTAGTATTATGTTTCCCATTAAAAGGTCACGATGGGGTGTAGGAAGGGCTGTGTAAGCTAAGGAAGACAGTGTTTCGCACGTTCAGCATTCTGGAACAAAGGAAGAGTTAGCTTGAAGCAAGAGGGATTGCGTAGGGTTTATAGAGCGTTTTAGTTTGAGAGCAGTGAGGAGTGGTTGTATTGGTGAGGTTGATATGATTAGGGAATTTATATTGAAAGAAACAAGCAAAAAAAGAAAAAAGTTATTTGGGTAGGAGTAAAGTCCTGGAAAGTTCCTTGAAGCCACAGGTCCCATAGAATAGTAAGGAGCAATCAGGATGTATAATGGGAGCTTCATACGGGTTCCACTGAAGGTCTGTAACAAAGTTGGTTGGGAAGCAATGGCTTATGTGGATTTTTCCTCCTTTTCCTCCGGGATTTGGGCGAGGCAAAGGAAAGTGCGTCCTGTGGAGACATAAGAGAAGGCTGAAGGGGTTTTAGATTTGGTTGTGTGGGCATGTGGTGAAGGGAAGTCTGTTTTCTTGAGAAAAGTAGAATGAAACCAGTTAGGGAATCCCTAGAGTTTTGCTGCTGTGGGTGGAGTAAGAATGATCTGGTAAGGTCCCTTCCATTTAGGTGTGAGGGGGGGAACTTGGGGGTAGGATTCAGATTTTTTACCGAACCCAGCCTCCTGGCTGTAGGAAAGGATTAGAGAAGTCATGACTGGTTGTGGCAGGTATTTGTCAGCATATTCCTAAATGAAATGGTGGGTTGTATGTAGGAGAGGGGAAATGAGAGGGGTTGGTAGAGGTGGGGCTTGACCCTGAGGTGGAGCAAAAGGGCCGAACGGTTTCCCATACATGAGTTTAAGGGGGCTGAGCATTAAAGGTTTACATGGGAGTGCCCAAATTTTTAGAAGGGCCAAAGGCAAAAGTGTAACCCAGTCTTTATGTGTTTGAAGTGAGTACCTGGTGAGGGTGTTCTTTAGAATTCCATTCATTTTTTTTTTTAACTGTTCCTGAAGATTGAGATTGACAGGGGATGTGTAGCTTTCAGGTAATTTGTAGGGCTTGCACAAGTGTTTGAGTAATTTGAGAAATGAATTTAGGACCATTGTTAGATTGAAAAGGAAGAGGCACCTTGAACTGGGGATATCTGTCACTAATTTGGAGGTGACAGTAAAAGCTTATTTGTTGGTTGTGGGAAAAGCCTTGACCCATCCTGAAAAGGTAGTAACCAGAAATAAAAGAAATTGAACTTTTTTTACTAGGTGCATGTGGGTAAAATTAATTTGCCAATCCTGTTCTGGAAGGTATCCTCTAACTTGATGGGTTGGGAAAGAAGGGGGTCTAGTGTTGGAGTAAGGTGAGGCTTTTTGGCAAATAGAGCATTGGTGGGAAATGGCTTTCAACTGTTTCTTTATATCTGGGGTTACACGTATATGGGAACTTAAGAAATGTTGTAGAGGGGAATAGCTAGTGTGGAAGACACTGTGAATGTCCTGTAGATGAGGTTTTATTTCAGAGTCAGGCAGGAATAATTTGTTTTGTAAGAACTGGTATGGGGGTTTGAATTGTGCTCCTGCCATGATTAGTTGCTATATTTGATATTCTGGATAAGAGGAAGGAATATGATGTATGAGGAGAAATAAGTATTGGGGAGTTGAGTGATTGGTTGAGGCATGTTTTGCCCAATAGTCAGCCTTTTGGTTCCCTAAAGAAATGTGGCTTTTGTTTGATGTTTTTTGCAATGGATAACTGTAACCTTTTTTGGAAGTAGAGCTTCCTTTAATAGGTGATGGATGAGTTTTCCATTAATGATAGGGGTTCCCTTAGCAGTGAGATAGCCCTGCTTATTCTAAATTTGGGCGCTGAAATGGATGATGTTATAGGCATATTTGGAATTGGTGTGTATACTAACTTGTGTGTTTTTTGCTAGGGTTAGCACTCTTATTAGGGCAACTAATTTTGCTTGTTGTGCAGATGAGCCCAAAGGCAAGGGGGCAGTCTTTATGACTTTTCTAGGTGTCAGAGAGTGGGTGTAATTATATTTTTCAAAGATGGCATATCCCGCTTAGTGGGGAAGGTTTTTTGATGCGTTGCCATCTATAAACCAATCTGGGGCTCCCTTTATGTGAGTGGAAGTAAGGTAGTGAAACATGGTGAGAGAACTTTAATTAGATTAGAGCATGAGTGTTGGTTTGGTTTCATAATTGGTGTTGAAAGTAAAATAGTGGCGGGGTTAGGTGGAGAGCACTTATGAAGAGAGACAGAGAGTTGAAGGAGAGTTGAATGTAAGGCTTGCATGTGAGAAGATGAGATGAAGGTGAGTTCCTTATGGCTGAGCGTTATCTTGTAGAATGTGAGAATAAAATACCTGAAGGGGTTTGTAGAATGTGAGTTTTTGTGCCTTAGGGATAGAGAAGCTTCTCCCAGCTCCGCACAGCAGGGTGTATGCTGACGCCCAGAACTCACCATGGTAGATTCCAGCTGAGAGGTCATTACCGAGAGCCCAAGACCTCCCAGATCAGGATAATGAGAGCACCAGGTCCTGGCAGCTCCCAGGGACATGGTACACCCCCCCCAGGGTAGGAACCCAGCTGGGCTCCCACAGGAGTGAGGGGCTGTTAATCACAATGCTGGCTCTTGAGCAGGTCAGGCCAGCCAGACACTGATGGTAAAATTAGTAACATCCTTGACGACAAGGCTGCATCATTCCTGGTGCTCAAGTCCTGGAACCACTCTGATTCCTGCCTTTTTCCAGGGCTATTTGCCAGCTCAGTATCCCTGCCTTCCAGCTCTTTCTGTGAGGCACTGTGTATTTCATCATCAAAGTCCCTTTTTGTCTAACCTAGATAAACTGGGTCTCTCTTGATGGCGAAGAGCCTAAATTGATACCAAGGTGTTTGTGTTAATCTTAGATTTGTTTGTTACTTATGTATTGCATGCAGGGCCAGACACTTTCTAAGTGAATAATAAATATTAACTTGTTAATCCTCACAATAATCTAGAGTGTTATCTCCATATTACAGATGAAACAGTGCAGAAGAAGGATAAATAACTTAGCCAAGCACATAGTGCCAGCAAGTAGACATATTCAGGAGCTAGGCTTCTACCTATATGAGCTACATTCAGTCTGTGCTCTTAAATGCTAGCCTGTGCTGCCTCTCAGTACAAGTTAGTATTGCTTACAAGACCAAAAATGCTAGCCAATAACAATTCAGTTTTGATGAAAAAATGAAAGCTATAGCATGGATGATGCAGAGCTGTATTTATTGAAGTGACAATGTCCATTGGATATTATTAAGTGAAAAAAATCGATTAGCATTTTTATTCATTAAGATGGTATGCCCACTGCCTCCCTACTCCCTGCCTCCCAAACACACAACCACATTACGAAGCCTAGAATCACTTGCATCAGAATGTCAACCATGGTGATTCTCGTAACCTGGGGAGGCCCACCAAGCTCTGGGTTCCTTAGTGGTAGGAGGTATGAGCTGCAATAGCTTGGATCTTTGGAGGGGATGCTCTGACATACTCCAGACCATTGAACCCCTGAAAGCTTACCTACAAGGCACATCTCTGAATCTTTGTAACATTTCTCTCTTACCACCTGCAGTGTCTGTGGCTTAACACGTCACTCAGAATAGTCAGCATTTCTCGCTTATCAAGCCCATAAGCACACATAAGCCCGGATGTGGCCACAGCTGTAGATTAGCTCTAGCCTGATTCCTGGGAGCACAGAGTAGCCACACACCACATCCTTGGTCCTGATGTGGGGCAAGGGGGGCGGCCTCAGGCCACAGGGTGTCACCTCCAGGTGAAGCTGGTTCCATTAGACCCAGGGTAATACTCTAGGGACTGCTGGCATTGGCAGCCACCACTCATCAGCTGTGGATGGAAAGGCCTGGCCAGAAGAGGACATGGTGCCAGGATACCAACAGCTTTGCAGGGGAGTGAAAAATGGTTTCCCTCTACCCTGTTTGGTTCTTTGGCTGAGCTACGAATGAATTAAATTGACATAAGCATAATAACAGGAGGGAAAATAATTTTAATTATATATGTATACATAGGAGTCCCATGAAATACAAGACTCCAAGAAGGGTCAGATGATTGACACGCATACACCATCCTGAGCTATCGAAAAGAATGGGGGCCTGGGGCTTCTGCAGGGAGGTGGCCAGACAAGTGGGAGGGGGAAGGAAAGAAGTGTGTCCTGAATAAAGCTTGGCTGGTTTTTCAGATAAAAGGTCTTGTGAGTAATAAATGTCTGGAGCAGCCCTCAGGAGAAGAGGTGACAGTCTGTCTGCGCTGGTGTCACCTCCCACCTCCTTCCCTGTGGTCCCAGTTACCCTTCCCTGGCTGATGAGATTGTTGGTGATGGGATTCATGATGATTGAATTTCTTTTGGATGATTCGTCTTTGGGCAGATGAGGGAGGCTCAGAGAAAAGCCCCTCACTGCATGTGCTGTGTCCGAGTGCCCTCAGTTTGAAGTAAGTGGCATATTTTGGGGTACTATTTGCTGAACGCCTTCGGCATCCACTAAACCAATTAATTAATCCCATTTGTTTCCCGAATAGCAAACACTTCCTTCAAATTCTTCTCAAATTCAGCCTCCAGTCTAAGTCCCATTTGGCCAAAATCCTTGTACTGAAAAAAAATAATAAAGACAAAAACAAAGTTCCTCATGATTAGTGTCGTTAGACACCTTTCAACTGAGAATGATCAGGACTCTTGTCTTTAAAAAATAAAGTACTGTAAGTTGACAATTTATAATGGTATATATTTTGGAGTATAAAGTAACGTGATTTATGACTGCTATGTGGAATAATCATATCAAACTAATTAACATATCCATCACCTCAAATAGTTATTTTTTTATGGTGAGAACATTTGAAATTTACTCTCTTAATAATGTTGAAGTGTAAAATACACTATTGTTAAGTATAGGACTCTTGTCTTAAACACGCTAAGTTACATTAACCAGGTTAAACTTGAAAACTCATGCAGCTAAGAGTAACTTCTGTTTTTTACCAGCATGATTCTTACTAACAGGGCAGAAAAGTGAAGTCATTTGCATAGTTGGGATCATTACTTATTTGGCTTCTGTTGCTTATTTCAGTGGGTTAGAAAAGTAATCTATGCTCTTTCACCAATTCAGATAGTGGAAGGGTATAAGGTAAGATCACTGATTTCTTCATTTCTCTGTCACTTCTACTCCTTGCCGGCAATCCCAGTTAACCATATGGTCTAGTCACATGCAAAGAAATCTGGAGTTTGGGATTCCTGAGGTTAGGGGAAGATAAGAAGCACAATACCACTATAAGATGAAATTCTTCTCTTTATATGCTGCAGCAGACAGGACTCAATTGCTCTCTCTGAGCTCCTGTCACCTTGGGGCAGGTGGGGGATGAGCTCTCAGGAACCTGGAGCTCTGGTTGCAGGAACACCTTTTGACTCACTGTTACTTTGCTATGATGAGCTAAGACCTGAACTGAAAAAAATCACTCACTTTCAGAACCCTTGCTTGTGCAAGCTTATTACAGGATGAGGGAAATTAAAATTTTCCAGGCACCAGAAAATGAGGGGAAGAATGGAAAGAAACCAAACAGAAGCAGGAAGAGCCACCTACCTTGTAAGATGCCCTGTGATTCTGGAAGATGAGGCGCATGTCACGTACAAACCCCTCCACTTGGGAATAACTGTGCTCATTCAGCCTCTTCTTGATTTTATCCAACCACATGGGCTCCTTCAGGCCTTGACATGCCTCTCTAATCTGGTGACAAAAATACCAGTGGGAAGGCTACCAGCACAGTTCAATCTCTACCTTCTGTGGCTTCCCATAAAATCCAGCAGAAATACAACAAAGTGAAGGTAACTAACGACAGCATGTGCTCTTGCTCCACGGGATTAAGATCACAAATCTCACAAGGACCCATTTCAGGCAATGTCATGGCAGCCTGTAATCATGGGTTGCTGTTGTTACTTACATAATAATAATATGGAATCTTGGCAAAAAAGGAGCTCTCAGAACAGCAATAGACTTTCAAGAGGAGGAATTCACATTTCTGCAAAAGAAAGAGCCATAAATGAAAAGCAGCATGGAGACAGTGAGCCCACAGGCTTGTCCAGACAGAGCACATGACTCACACACTTCTTCCACAAGTTTCTCTAATGCGTGTGGCTCTTGGAAACAGACATGACATGGCTGAGTTATTTTTTCTGCAAACAAGTTGTAGTGGCCTATCAGTGCAGTTGAAGTGTGGTTCTGAAGAGCACACTTCTGGTGCATTCCTCTGACCCTGTGCTTTTTCATGCTTTCACGTGTGAGGGGAAAGGAGAAGGTGTGGGCATTGCATCTGACTCACCGACTGTTCCTCAGGACACATCTGCCTCTCCAGGACCTCAGATTCCTGACAGCACTGCTGGCTTCCTGAAGACTCCTTCATCCTGCAGAAGATGCAACTCCACGGGGTCCTGAGAGATTGAAGTTAGGTGAGCAGAAGGCAGGGACCCTGGAAATGCCCTGTGGCTGCCACTGTCCGCCATCAGGAATGGCCGATGGCCTGAGCCATGAGAGGGAGGGGAACACCTCTCAGAGTATACAAGAACTGCACATGAGGTCTCCAGCCATTGGCCTTTCTCTTGCGTCATTGGTAGCAGCAGGCAGGAAGCCTGAGGAAGGTGGTGTCACTGTGAGTGTGGCTCTCCTTTCTCTGTCTAAGCTGCTGGAAGCACAAGGAGCCCTGCTTACCAGGCCTGAGTTTCAGAAATTGGATTTTCAGCTCCAGGGATCTTCGCCCTCCACCGGCCCAATGAGATCATGCTTCCTGTCTTGTATGAATAAGCACAAAATATAGTCCCCAAGCCCCTTTGGACAGGAGACCTTGCTGCAAAACTTGAAGGAAAGGACAATACCAGTATATAGGCAAAGGGTCCCTAACTCTGGCCTCAGCATATCAGAGGAGGCGTCCCTGAGAGCACAGAGAACATTAACCTCCTGCTGCCAGCGTCTCCCACTGCTCTCTGGATCACACTGCTGGGTCCCAGTACCCAAGGAACCTGCTCCTTCCCCAGCTAAACACAAGCAGGCACTCTGCTGGGGAGAGCGCATGGCAGGTGGAAGGGTCCCTTAAAGGATGAAAGAGAGGCGCCTGCATGTCACTCACTTCTCAGTTTCCACAGGCGCGACGTGGCAGTCCTCATGGAAGACTCTTGAACAAGTGTCACAACAGAACAGCTCCCCTCCGTCCCGGCAAACCTCACACTCGTCCAAGTTTCTCATCTAGAAGGTAAAACAGTGTCCACGTCACAGGGATCTGCCACCTGTGACAGATTCAGGAAGGCCACCCCTCTGGGCACTGCCTTTGGGTGAACCTGCGTGGACAGGCATATGCTTCTCATTGGGATATGTGTGAAAATCACGGCATGGAGATTTCAGAACAAATCCTAGTCTGTAGTGAAGTTCAGGAGGAAGGGGCATGTGTCAGAATTGAAAGGTTTTCCTTATAAAACCAGAGATTATAACACAAAAAGACTAGCAACAAAGCAAGAGGATGATTTTTAGGAATCTGAGTAATTGTATTATGCTGCAGATAAAACCAGGAGTTGAAATAAAGTATTAAATCCATTTGCCTATACCACAAGTCAACTGGTGAAAAGGAGAATTACATATGATGGAATAAGCTTCTGAGATGTCATCACTTCCCACATTCTTGGCCATAAGTTCCCCATGAATTGAAGAGACGGCCTAGTTAGGGGTTCCTGGACTGTAGGTTCTGTGACTGGAGGGCTGTGTGCCTATCCCTGAGGGGAAAGGACCATGGGTGCAGATGACTGGGGGGCCCTGGGGAGCACAGAGCTCTTTGGCTCTGGGAGCCTGGCAGAAGATTCCCCCATGACTCAGCTAACTTGGATTGTAAGATGTGAAGATGTCATTTCTAATGACCAGGGACAGTGGTAACAGCAACCATACAGTGTTGAAGATGGATGCGCTACCTTCATTTCCTGGGCCCATAAAAGAGCTGGGGCTATGTTCTCCAAAAAGAATGGTAAATCAACCAATTCTACATTTCTCACCAGTCTCAATACGTGAGACCTTTAGCCAGGGTTAATTTCATTCGGGAAGGTTACCATCCACGTGTTGTGGGGCAAATCCTAGTCACTAATAACCAATAGAATTTATAGAGCAAATATAGAGAACAATACACATACACTGTATTGTAAGTACATGTGTATTCATGACAAAGAGCCGGTCTGTGACTGAGCCCCTTGTTCAAGGGAAAAGTGCCATGAGGACTACAATTACAGTTCAATATTATGTGCAGCCTGGACATCTGGTGACACTGGGAGGGTACAGAACTGCCTAATCTACAAGTCCTCCCCCCGCTCTGCTGCGGCAGGTAAGGTTTCCTACCAACGCTTCTTGATCAAGAGGACTGCTTGCAAGTTCTGCTTATTTTTGAATAGCTGATTTCATTTCCCTCCCAGCCATGGAATTCTTCAAACAAGCCAATCACACTCTCTTTCTGGAAGCAGGGGACAGCCCATCCTCCAGAGCCACTGGCTGTTCCCTCTGTTTCTGAGCACATCCCCCATGTGGCCCTGTGTGATGTGGGATGCCTGCCCATCCCCACCAGGCTATTAGTAAATGTGACTAATAAAGTGCTCTCAATCTCATCTGTCCAGTGACAAATGTTGCGTGTTCCATCAACTCCAGAACCCTAGGTGGGAATGAAGTACCAAAACTTAAGTATGTCAAATCCTCAGCCTTTTTAAAAAATTATTATTTCAATAGTTTTGGGGTAACAGGTGGTGTTTGTTTACATGTATCATTTTTTTTAGTGGTAACTTTTGAGATTTTGGTGAACTCATCACTAGAGCCCTGTACACTGTACCCAGTGTGTAATCTTTTATTCCTTACTCCCTTCCACACTTCCCTCAGTCCCCAAGGCCCATTGTATCATTCTTATGCCTTTGCATCCTCATAGCTTAGCTCCAACTTATAAGTGAGAATATATGATGTTTGATTTTCCGTTCCCGAGTTACTTCACTTAGAATAATGGTCTCCAACTCCATCCAGGTTGCTATGAATGTCATTATTTCACTCCTTTTATAACTGAGTAGTATTCTATAGGATGTGTACATATGTACACACACACACAAACATGCATGTGCAAGTGTCTTTTTAATATAATGGCTTCTTTTCCTCTAGGTAGATACCCAGTAATGTTATGAAATCCTTGAGGTGTTGCTTTTTCTTACCAGAAATCTCTGTGGTCTAGTTTTGCCTGAGTTTTGCTCGGGCCTGCTGGGATCCTTCCACCCACTTGGCCTGGCAGACTGCGCTTGGCTCAGGCTACCAGCCTGGATCCCACACCTACCAAGTGCAAGTCAGGCATGGAGCTGGGAGAGGTATGTAAGCAAGCATGGGGTACAGCCAATGCACACAGGCAGACATGCCTGCCGTTGCATAAGGGCAGGCAACTCCAGGTGTTGGCTGGCTCTCTGTGAGGCTGTGTCTGGACCAGGCACCCTTCAAGCAGCTTCCATGGCTGGCAACAGGGAATGTGGTGGCACCTGGAAGCTTCAAGATGCCAGGAACCACAGGGCCTCCAAAAGGGAGTCACAGCCCTGGCTCGGGGAGCTCCCAGGACTGGACTCCACAAAGAAATGCGACCCCTCTCTCCTTCTCTTCACCCACAATGCAGCAAGCAAGGGGCATGTGTTACAGCTCTTTTAGCCTCGCCATTCGGTGGATCCTGAGTTCTTATCCTGCCACCAGGAAGAATGAGGCATGCAGACAAGTGCAGGGTGAGAAAGATGAAGAGGAGATATTCTGAGCAGAAGACCAGCTCAGAGACCCACCGTGGGTAGCTCCTTTCTGTAGCCAGGGTGTCCAGATGAGTGTTCAGCCCTCAGCACAGAGGAGGAGGCCCTGGTGTGGCTGGCTTCTCTCTGCTGGGAAGTAGTCCCTGGAGTGTGAAGCTCCTCTCTGCTGCTGGTCATCCAGGATGTTCTCTCCAAGTCTGACTGAGTTCAGAGCTTTTATTGGGCTCAGAGGGGAGGAACTGTGTGCTGACTGGTCCATGGGCAACCATCAGGAGGCCTTGAAAAGGCATTACAAGTTCTCACTCTGGTCCATAGGATTGGCAGCCCAGTCCCCAGCCTTCAAGCCCTCCCTTGCCTGAAGGTGGTGCCTCACCAGAGACTGTTTCTTCCCACCCAGAAGCCTGTCTGCCTTCCCCCACCGCCCATGGTGCCGAGGCCCCTTGCCCCAAGAGACACTTGCAGGCCAGCGCTGAGCTGCCCCCAGCCCATTCTTGACCTCCCTCCTATGCTCATCAGCACCCAAAGTCCAGAGGGGCACAGGCGACAGGGGGCTGGTGTGTCAGCTCTGCCCCAAGCATGTGCACACTCAGCTGGGCTGCAATCACATCTGGGCTCAGCCCCAACCCCACTCCAAGATTGGAGCAAATGCTGGGAGCAGGAAGAGGCCAGGCAGTGGAAGCAGACACCCCCTGAGCCTACTGTGGCAAGGGGAGGGTGGCCTCCTGGGCCCTCAAGAGTACTGGGAGGCCCAGGCCTACAGTTGTCATCTGGGCATCTACAGTTGCACCTGGAGAGCTCCTCTCCTGCCAACTTGGGAGAGGCGGGACTCCTGTTTGTCCCTGGCTCTGCAGAGTTTGGAGGCCCTGGCCACACCCCTTCTCTGCATCTCCTGCAGCAGTTGTGGGTGAGGTGCAGATGGCACAGTGCTCCAGCCAACCTCACACAAAGGAACTGGACACTCTGGGGCCAGTTCTGTGGGTCTCAGCTGCACCTTTGGCGAGGTGCTTGTGGGTTCCCAGGACACAGTGGGGAGAGAAGTCCAGGCTGTGATAGAGGCTCTGGGCCTGGGAGCAGGTCCTGCCAGCTGTGTGAGGGTGAGGGTGGCACAGTCAGCTATCCCAGGGACACAGGGCACAGGGGACCCACTGCTGCCACTGCTGCACCTGCAGCCAATTCCTGCTGCCCTGTCTACCTCCTTGCATCCTGGGTTGGGGTCTCCAGCCCTTGTCGGGCCCCAGCAGGTATCTGGGGCAGGGGTGACTTTGCTGCAAGTTCCTCCTGTGGCCCCAAGGCTCAGGGACGGCTTGGGGTACCCCCTCTCCTGGCTTGTAACCCTGCCAGGGGGAACCTCCAAGAGTGGACTAGGGCCCCAGTCTCGGCTGTTGGGAGCACTAGGCTCAGCAGTCACTCTAACTCGGGGAAAATCCTAGGGACACGGCCTCTGGGGGCCCTTTGCTTAGACTCTTGCAAGGTGCAGGAGCGTGGCGCTGTGGGCAGGGTGGATGCAGTGGCCACATAGCTAGCTGAGTCCTGGAAGCGGGCACCACTCCCACTTCCCATCCTGGCCCCTGAAGCACGGCCACTGCTCCAAGTTCAGACCCTAGCCCCATGCAAGTGCAGAACCACCACTGGCCCAGCTCCACCTTGGGGCCTCTCTCTGCTCACCCCTCCCTGCCTGACCATGCTACTACCCCACCGGTGGGCAGCTGGGCCTAGCCCCATTGCAGTGGCTCCCAGAGGCAGGCGCCCAGGGCCAGCTTCATGGCAGCAGCCACTTCAGACAGTCTGCCACTGCCATCAGTAGTGGGATCGCTGGATCAAATGGTAGATCTACTTTTAGTTCTTTAAAGAACCTCTGTACTGCTTTCCATAGTGGCTATATTAGTTTACATTCCCACCAGAAGGGTAAAAGTGTTTCCTTTTCACCATATCCATGCCAACACCTATTATTTTTTTATTTTTAAATTATGGCCATTCTTACAGGAGTAAGGTGATATTGCATTGTGGTTTTGATTTGCATTTCCCTGATAGTGATGCTGAGCATTTTTTCATGTTCATTGGCCATTGGTATATCTTCTTTTGAGAATTGTCTATTCATGTCCTTAGCCCATTTTTTGATGTGCTTATTTGCTTTTTTCTTGCTGATTTCTTTGAGTTCCTTGTAGATTCTGGATATTAGTCCTCTGTCAGATGCATAGTTTGCAAATATTTTCTCTCACTCTGTGGGTTTTCTGTGTACTATGCTGATTATTTCTTTTGCTGTATAGAAGCTTTTTAATTTAATTAAGTCCCATCTATCTTTGTTTTTCTTGCATTTGCTTTTGTGTTTTTGGTCCTGAACTCTTTGCCTAAGCCAATGTCTAGAAGAGTTTTTCCGATGTTATTTTCTAGAATTTTTATGGTTTCAGGTCTTAGATTTAAGTCTTTGATCCATCTTGAGTTGAATTTTGTATAAGGTGAGAAATGAGGATACAGCTTCATTCTTCTAATTTGGCTTACCAATTATGCCAGTGCTATTTGTTGAATGGGGTAACCTTTTCCCCCTTTATGCTTTTGTTTGCTTTGTCAAAAGTTAGTTGGCTATAAATGTTTGGCTTTATTTCTGAGTTCTCTCTTCCATTCCATTGGTCTATATGTCAGTACTGCTATATTCTCAGTACACAGTGCATATACCAAGACTGTGCTGTTTTTGGTGACTATAGCCTTGTAGTATAGTTTGAAGTCAGGTAATGTGATGCCTCCAGATTTGTTCTTTTTGTTTAGTCTTGCTTTGGCTACACAGGCTCTTTTTTTGGTTCTATTTTAATTTTAGGATTGTTTTCTCTAGTTCTGTGAAAAATGATCATGGTATTTTGATGGGAATTACACTGAATTGGTAGATTGCTATTGGCAGTATGATCATTTTCACAATATTGATTCTACCCATCCATTAGCATGGGACATGTTTCTATTTGTTTGTGTCATCTGTGATTTCTTTCAGCAGAGTTTTATAGTTTTTTGTAGTTTGTTGAGGTCTTTTACCTCCATGGTTAGGTATATTCCTAAGCATTTTAATTTTTTGCAGTTAGTGTAAAAGGAGTTGAGTTCTTGATTCGATTCTCAGCTTGGTCGTTGTTAGTGTATAGCGGTGCTACTGATTTGTGGACATTAATTTTGTATCCTGAAGCTTTACTGAATTCATTTATCAGATCTAGGAGGTTTTTGCATGAGTCCTTAGGATTTTCTAGGTATATGATCATATTGGCGACCAGCAACAGTTTGACTTCCCCTTTGCTGATTTGGACACCCTTTATTTCCTTTTCTTGTCTGATTGTTCTGGCAAGGACTTCCAGTATCATGTTGAATAGAAGGGGTGAAAGTAGTCATCTTTGTCTTGTTCCTGTTCTCAGTGGGAATGCTTTCAACTTTTCCCCATTCAGTATTATGTTGGCTATGGATTTGCCTGAATACCTTATTTTCTCACTGTGTGTGTGTGTTTTTTTTTATAGGCCCTATGATATTCATGCTTTAAGGGGGTTCTATTTTGGTATATTTTGATGTATTAAGATTTAGAATTTCTTTTACCAGTTCTTGTAGCACTGGCTTGGTAGTGGTGAATTCTCTCAGCATTTGTTTGTCTGAAAAAGACTTTATCTTTCCTTCGTTTATGAGCTTAGTTTCTTGGATACAAAATTCCTGACTAATAATTACTTTGTTTAAGGAGGCTAAAGATAGGATCCCAATCCATTCTAACTTGTAGGGTTTCTGCTGAGAAATCTGCTGTTAATCTGATAGATTTTTCTTTGTAAGTTAGCTGATGCTTTTGCCTCATAGCTCTTAAGATTCTTTCCTTTGTCTTGACTTTAGGTAATATGATGACTCTTTGCCTGGGTGATTATCTTTTTGTGATGAATTTTCCAGATGCTCTTTGAGCTTCTTGTATTTGGATGTCTAACTGTCTAGAAAGGCCAGCAATATTTTCTTTGATTATTCCCTCAAATATGTTTTCCAAACTTTTAGATTTCTTGCTGAGGAACACCAATTATTCTTAGGTTTGGTCATTTATCATAATTCTAAACTTCGTGGAGGCTTTGTTGATTTTTTAGAAAGTTATTTTTCTTTGTTGGATTGGGTTAATTTGAGAGCCTTGTCTTCAAGTTCTGTAGTTCATTCTTCTACTTACTCCAGTCTATTGTTGAAACTTTCCAGTGTATTTTGTATTTCTCTAAGCATGTCTTTCATTTCCAGAAGTTTTAATATATTTTTATTTATGACATCTATTTCTCTGGAGACTTTTTAATCTATATCCTCTATTTTTATTTTAATTCCTTTATGTTGCTTTATACCTTTATCTGGTTCCTCCTTTAATTTGAGAGCCTTGTCTTCAAGTTCTGTAGTTCATTCTTCTACTTACTCTAGTCTATTGTTGAAACTTTCCAGTGTATTTTGTATTTCTCTAAGCATGTCTTTCATTTCCAGAAGTTTTAATATATTTTTAGTTGTTTTATTTATGACATCTATTTCTCTGGAGACTTTTTAATCTATATCCTCTATTTTTATTTTAATTCCTTTAAGTTGCTTTATACCTTTATCTGGTTCCTCCTTGAGTAGCTTAATAATCAGCTTTCTGAATTCTTTTTCTGGCAATTCAGAGATTTCTTCTTGGTTTGGATCCATTGCTGGAGAGCTAATGCGATCTTTTGGGGTTGTTATAGAACCTTGTTCTGTCATTTCAGAATTGTTTTTCAGGTTCCTTCTCATTTGGGTAGACTATGTTAGAGGAAAGATCTCTAACTCAAGGGCTGCTGTTCAGATTCTCTTGTCCCACAGAGTGATCCCTTAATGTGGTGCGCTCCCCTTTCCCATAGGGATGGAGCTTCCTGAGAGCCAAACTGCTGTGATTGTTATTGTTCTTCTGGGTCTGGCCACCCAGCAGAGCTATTGGGTTCTGGGCTAGTACTAGGGAATATCTGCAAAGGTTCCTATGACTTTTTCTGTCTTCAGTCCTCCCAATCGTAGGTACTAGCACTGGCTCTGGTGGAGGCAGCAGGGGAGTGAAGTGGATTCTGTGAGAGTCCTTGGTCATAGTTTTGTTTAGTGCACTGGTTTTCTCAAATGCTGGTTATGCTAACAGTGAAGTTGTCACACGGACAGACTCAGGACCTCTGGTGAGCCAGGATGTTAAGGCAGTAGAATGCACTGTTGTTTTCTCCTTCCTGCAGCAAGGTTGTTCTGTTACGAGTGGCTGTCATGACTTGAGTTGTCTGGCCTTCAGCCAGGAGGTGGCACTTTCAAGAGTGCATCAGCTGCAAGTACGGGGGAGATACAAGCTTGACCTCAGGTCACTGGATAAGTATTTAGGTTTCTCAGGTGAAGGGTGAGGTCACAGATCTCCCATGAGTCTTTTGTCTTCAGCTCCAGGGGCAGGTAGAGAAAGACCATCAGTTGGGAACAGGGTTAGGTGTGTCTGAGCTCAGACTCTCAGGCAGGGCTTGCTGTGGCCACTGTCAGGGATGAGGGAGTGGTTCTCAGGCCAATGGAGTTATGTTCCAGAGGGGATTATGGCTGCCTCTGCTGCTTCATACAGTTTGCTAGAAAAGTAGGGGAAGCCAGCAGTGACAGGCCTTACCCAGCTCCCAGGCAGCCAGAAAGGCCAGTCTCACTCCCACCACCGTGGTGCCCCAACAGCCAACAGAGCCAAATTTACATCCAGGCCTCCTTTGCCTGGAGCTAAGATCTTGCCCCAGGCTACAAGCCTCCCCATTGAGAAAGCAAGCAGGGCTTTCAGGTCTCACCCTTCCCTGTCTGCCTTGGCTTCTGTGCTTATAACTGTAGTTCAGGTTCACACCCTTCAGATTCTGACCAGGAAAATTTGTGATTGGTCAAAATAACCACAAAGTTTGGCTGGAAGCCTCCTTCTCCCCATGGCCCTCCCCAGATTGTACTGGCTGCCCTCCCCAAGGACTTCTGTGAGATAAAGTCAGAAATGACTTCCCTGGGGACCTGCCTACAAGGGTCCTTGGGGGAGACAGCTCTTCCTGCTGCTGTTTCTACTTTTATATTTCAGCCAGCTCCCTAAATTCATTTCAGGTCTAGGTTAGGTTAAATCCTTCTCCTGTGATCTGGATTTCTAGGTTCCCCAGTGAGGATGTGTGTTCAGAGATGGACTTTCTCCTTCTCACACTTTGGGAACCCACA
Source organism: Cebus imitator (assembly GCF_001604975.1). Taxonomy (NCBI): domain Eukaryota; kingdom Metazoa; phylum Chordata; class Mammalia; order Primates; family Cebidae; genus Cebus; species Cebus imitator. The sequence continues at coordinate 1,279,465 of NW_016107372.1, forward strand.
GTTTTTTGGCTGTCTCGTGGAATTTGCAGTAGCAAGCTACTTCTTTCAAAGGGTTTGTGATTCCTTCAGTTTTGCTGGTATATTCCTGTGGTGGTTCCTGTAGCAAAAGTTTACAGTGTGACTCTCAACATGCTGTTCTGTCCATCTGAGTAGGAGGAGCAAGTAAGTCCTGCCTCTTATATGCCTTTTTCCCCCCTTCCAAACCCATATCTTTTCAAGAAGAGATTTGATTTCTCTGGTTCTTTGGTTGCTGGCCTGGCTATGCATTAGACTCATCTCAGGAGAGTATACAAAATGCTAATGTCCTGAATCTAACATGAGAGATTCTGAATCAATGGGTCACGGTTGACGCACAGGCACTGATGTTCTTCTTTGTGACAGAATGGGCAATTCTATGTATCAGAATTGGTAAATCTGGGGATCTTTAAAAAATCCTAATGTTCAAGTCATAAGTAGTGCAGACTGATTAAATTAGAATTTCCCCAGAAGTGGGATACAGGAAACAATATATTTTTTAAAGCTCTTCAGGTGATTCCAGGCCGCACGACAATTTGAGATACAACCTGAGCAAAGTCTGGTTATGGAGACATGAGGATGTTATAAGTCAATGTTGTTACTGGCCTTGGAAAACTTATTAACAGAGGTGACCATGCCTTTGCTGGAACTGTTTCACTCTTTTCCCCACATACATCTGGCTGTCGGCTATGAAACCTAAACCTCCATGTCTAGCCCATACAAAATCAGCCACACAAACACTGACCTCCAGGGCTGTTTTAACCATTCGTGAGCCTCTGAATTGGCTGAGCATCAAATCAGTGTGGATAAGACCTAAATCTTGTTGGAGGATTGCTTTGGAGGTAAGGTGTATATAAAACTATTTGCTTATCCCTCTTCTGTTAAGTATCATGTGTCAGTGTTATTGCATGATATTCTGTGTGAGTGCTGCCCCCTACAGTTGTCCAAGAAGGTGACCCTGCCTAAAATAGACATTTCACTGCAATGAAAAGAATCAAACCATGACTTAATTTACAGAAGGGACTCATCTATGATTTCAGCAGAACCCAAAGCAGGCAGCCATATAGCAAGCAGAGAATGGATGGGGTCCGTGGGATCAGAAGGTTTGCATAGTACCGAGCACCAGATAAGCAGCTGAGTAAAAATGCCTCATGATTTGCTGGGTCATGATGGTTTCAGTTCTAACCAGCTCAGCACTCTAATGGCTTCCCTGAGCCATTCCTTTACCGAACTAATGACAGGCTCCACACATTGAACATAATAGCTTGGCCTGGCCTGTTCCTTCTGGCTGATGCTTAAGACCATCTTTAGCTCTACCTGCACCTTGGAGTACATTTTCAGGATTTTCCCTTTCATCCACACCACTTACTTGAAAATGCTGTTATCCTCTCACATTTGCTCCTTCCCCCTAATCACCAGGCCGGCCCTATCTATTACCACTTCAAGCTTTGTTTCTAGAGACCTCAGTGGTCTAGAGCTCAGCCTCCCATACTCACTATCCAGGGGAAATAAGAACATTGGAATGTTTCCACTGAAACAAAGGGAAAGAATGCTTTCACACTGAGACAGCCAAGCCCAGACACATCTGCCTGGCTTGGGGGATGCATCTGGTATTCTTTGCTCATCACACATAGCAACATACTCCAACTGAGACTGAACATGCTTCAGGGAACAGCAGTCATGACACAGAACATATGCCTGGAGAAAGGAGTGGGACATACTGGGAGTAATAGTTCAGAATTTGTACTTACACAAGGGTCAACTGAGGTATTATTGTGAGACTTCAGTATTCTCTGTTGAAAGAAAGAAAGATTGATTTATAATATTGAATGTGTTGTTTCCATCTATCACTTATTTAAATTTAAATAGTCATCTTTGAAGGGATTCAGGAACGAGTTGTAAAAAATAATTGGGAAGAAAAGAAGGCCAGCAGGCTGGGGTGGCTCCAGTGCTTTAAGTTCCTAAGTAAGCAAACTGAAACCTGATGGAAACAGTAAAATGAAACTAGAGATTTGCCAACTAGAATCCGCCATCTAACCTCTAATTAGCATCTTTCCATGATGCTAATTAATATAGTTTCTGTCTTACTCCTGTGTTGGCCTCACTGTCTGGACTGCTGCAGAAGAGCTCTCTAAACTTCTTGTTCTCCGTGCTGCCCAATTCATGACTTGCTCTTTGCTCCAATAAATACTATTAAGTTTATTTTGTCTAAAGTTTTAGTTTTTTAAACAGTCTTCCCTTTACCTCACACCTGATTTTATGGATCTACGTATCTATGAGAGAATGAAAAGTGCTGAAGTATTACCGTTCAGCCCAATGCAATTCCCATTCCCTGCAGGGAGTCTGGACCTAGTTTGCAAAGGCCAAGTTAGAGAAACTCTACTTGTCCTCCTACTCCAAGGGGCCCTCAGTCATATCTCCTAAACTTGACCTTTGTGTCATCCCACCCAGAGGAGCTGCAATAATAATCAGGCTGAGGACTTATCCCCCACAGCCTCCAGGGACCTAGGGCCCAGAGTCCTGGAGGCCATGGAAGTGTCCCAGAGAAGAAGAACATTGCTTTCTCCAGCCCCCCTAGGGACACAGCCCTGGTGATAAAACGCCTCCAAGGTCCTCTGGGCTGCAGCTCTTCTTCCTGAAAGCCTCCTCTAACCCTTCTATACAAGTCACAAAAAGATGTCAGGTTGGCTGAATTTTCAGAGGTAACCCACCAGATTTATTTAGATTGCTTTTGGGTATCCACTGCATGACTTGGCATCCTTCCCTTCTGGGATACAGACAGGCTCAGCTTTTGTCTATACCCCTGGCAACAGAGGCCATAAACAAGTGTGATCCAAAGGACAAGCACCTAAGAGGTGACCTTGTCCCTGACTGCCTCTCTGACTAGCCTAGAATCTCCCATCCCACCCCATTTGTAATTCATCCATGTTTACAATAAAATTAAAACAATCTTTTTTTTTTTTTTTTTTTTTTTTGACACAGAGTCTCACTTTGTCACCCAGGCTGGAGTGCCGTGATAAAATCGCAGCTCACTTCAGCTTTGACCTCCCAGCCTCAAGTGATCCTCCCACCTCAGTCTCCTGAATAGGTGGGACTACAGGTGTGCACCATGATGCCTGGGTTTTTGTTTCTTTTTTGTTTGTTTGTTTGTTGGTAGAAGGAGTATCTCACTATGTTGCCCAGGTTGGTCTCAAATTCTTGGGCTCAAGTCATCCTCCCATCTCAGCCTCTCAAAATGCTGGCATTATAGGCTCAAGTCACCGTGCCTGGCCTGAAATAATTTTTGAGGTCAATCTTCTGTGATGGTTATTGGCATTTAGTATGTGCTTGATAATTATATGTTGAATGGGTGAATAAATGAATATTATCTCACAAAAATTACTAGAGTCTCTTAAGCAAACATTACACACAACGATTATTCTGGCTGAGTATATCCTATTGTTTTACAACACCTCAGCTGCCATAAAAAGGTTTATGTGGCCCTTGTCATGAGCCTGAGCAGAGATGCTATCATGTGGCACTAATAGTGACACTGAAGTTTCCAGAAGCCAAGTGGCTCTATAAGTAAGAGAAGCTCTGAGAGGCACAGAGGATCCATGGAGTTCATAATGGTTCCTGAGATCTGCCACTTAAGGGAGCTTCTGTTCTCTCCACGAGGAGACACAAAATGTAGAGGCAATGGCAGCTTGTTGCTGCAAAGTGTTACACCCCAGAATTGGGAGAGAGTCAGTGAGTTGGCAATTGCCAGTTCATTTGGGTCATCTAGACTGAGTTTCTCATGGCACCCAGGGAAAGGTAGAGATGCTGGCTTTAGTGTACTCACTCAATAGGTGACATAATAGTTTCCCTTCAGGAAACCCAGTGGATGAAATGTCTCAGTGGCTGAGAGTTCAAATCAGGCAGAACATCGGATAATGCAAAGGCCTGGATCGCAGATTCCCAGGAGAATATGAAGCCCAGTGGCTGTTTTAGAAGGCTGTGAGTGTCTTAAATGCATATTTCTACCTGAAGTGCATAAGGATGACACTTTTCCCTCCCCCTTCTCAGGTTCTCATTCATACCCAGTCTTGGAAAAACCATCACCTTGTCCTGAATCTACACTGCACTTAACCTATTTGTTTGCTGCATTCTTCAAGAGAGGGAAAAATCAGTTTCACAGATAAAAAGCAGGTCTGCACAGTCCCTCTGGCAGAGCCAAAGAGGTGGCATCAACATAAAAGATTTTCCTGATCATCCCTTTCTACATAATACATCTACCTTCAGAGACCTTCCTCCCCAGTGGTACCATCCTGGTAATGGGAAATAATGTCCCCTGGAGAAGACATTATGTGTGTCTTTGTGTACATTTTTTTGGAAGATGAAAGAGGATGTGAATGATCAGAAAATAAATATTCTTTTTGTTGGCTATTTCATGAAATGATAAATGGTTTCATATATGTCTCGAATGTGAGCAAACATCTGCTCCATCTGATTTCACTAAAGTTAGAAAATAGTAACTTCAATGAAAAAAATCTGAAATCTGAGTTGAAGATGATTTCTTTCACCTTATTTTGAAATATTTTTATGTATCTGATGACCATGTTTGACTTTTCAACTTTGACACTCTTAAAGCATCTGCACCTATTGCAAAAAACAGATCCAGGAGGTCTATTTTGATGGTTCCTTATCATCTTCATATGAAATTGTTTAATCCAAAGAGGGCCTAGCTTCATATATATTTACCGTTCAAATTAGCAACTCTGAAGGCATATACCAAAAAAAATGTTTTAAGGTGGGTAGTGGAGAAGGTGGAAGCTTAATTATAAATACCCAATTTCAGACCCCATAAAAGAAGATTTTATGCATATTAAATCAGTTATGTGACAAGAACCTGTAGAAAGTTATGTAATACTTACCTTCTTTTTCCTAGTTCTTGGAGGATTATGCAGAAATCCATTCTGAAAGACAAAAAGATTCAGGTACATGGTCAGCCTATGTTTCTGTTCTGTGAGTCTGGCATTTCAACCTCCTCCCAAATATTTCTACCTGAATGTTCCACTGCCAGCTCCAACCCAAGGTGTCTGAATGAGAAACCATCTCCCTCTCTTCCCCTGTGCTGCTTCTATACTTTAATCAATAGAAGCCAGGAAATCATCTTCAGCACAATTTTCCCTTTTCTTGTGCTTCTTTACTAAATCCTAAGAAGTTTTAGTAATCTCATACCATCTATCACCTCTTTTCCAGTCCCACCAGTGCCACTCCAGCTGGAGTCCCTATACCAGAGCTATTTGAGCAGCACACACTTACTGCATGCTACTGGGTGTCAGTCACTCCGATCTTGGACACATGAAGATGGGAAAACCAAAAGGGGTCTACAGACAAAAAGCACTCACAAAAGAATAAATATAAAACAGTGAATGAAAGGCCTTAGCAGAGGGCTCAGGAGTCCTGGGAAGGGATTATCCATGGCCAGCTCAATGAACATTCAGGAAGGGGTAACACTTGAGCTGAGCATTCTAGATTGAGTATAGGTTTGCTGGTGGGGAAAGCCTGATGGCTGCCTAAAATACTGTTTTATGGCCAGGTGCAGTGGCTGTTTCCTGTAATCCCAGCACTTTGGGAGGCTGAGGAGGGCCGATCACTTGATGTCAGGAATTTGAGATCAGCCTGGCCAACATGGCGAAACCTCGTCTCTATTAAAAATATAAAAATTAGCCTGGCAGGGTGGTGCATGACGGTAGTCCCAGCTACTTGAGAGGCTGGGGCACAAGAATCACTTGAACCTGTGAGGCTGAGGTTGCAGTGAACCGAGATTGAGCCACTGCACTCCTGCCTGGGTGACAGAACAAGACTGTCTCCTACAAATAAATAAAATAAAATAAAATAAAATATTATACTAAATGTCATTTCCAATCCTAAAAGATTTCACTGAGTCCTTGTTATCTCAGTTATAGCTTTGATCTCTTCTGCCTGGCATTAAAGCCCTCTACAAACTGCTCCAATTGTTGGATTATGCCTAATTGCACACAACCTGTCTACGTAAATCCGCAAAGCTAGGCTGGGCACGGTAGGGAGGCCGAGGCTGGTGGATCACGAGGTCAAGAGATCGAGACCATCCTGGTCAACATGGTGAAACCCCGTCTCTACTAAAAATACAAAAAATTAGCCGGGCATGGTGGTGCGTGCCTGTAATCCCAGCTACTCAGGAGGCTGAGGCAGGAGAATTGCCTGAACCCAGGAGGCGGAGGTTGCGGTGAGCCGAGATCGCGCCATTGCACTCCAGCCTGGGTAACAAGAGCGAAACTCCGTCTCAAAAAAAAAAAAAAAAAATCCGCAAAGCTACTTTTGCCATGGTTATAGTTTTCATGCCATTCTTTCTCTGAAGTGTCTTCCTCCACTTTTTGACTACCAACTCTTTTCTTTTTTTCAGTGCACAAAGCTGTCTGCATGCACCCTAGTCAGACTGACCCTTCCCTCCTCCAAGCTGCTGTGTCTATCCTGATGGAGTCCCTGGTACAACATGGATGTGCTGCACTGGGTTATGAATGTGGAGTCCCTCTCTCCTGAGTGAGAGGATAAACTCACTGGAATCAAGGCTTTAGCTATGACCTAACACACATTTGGTGAATAAACAGTGACCTCATTATTAGGGAACAACAAGAAGGGGCACAGGTCTGGCCCTTTGTCACTGGAATACCTCCATCAGCCATCGTAGGGGCCACCCGTCACAGCGCACACTCAGCCTCCAGTTCTTTGATCTTGCGTGGCCTCCTTTGATTTCAAATTCGCTGGGGGTGAACCAATTTCCATCCTCACTCTGTATACACTTCACCAAGATTCCTGTAAGACCAGGGTAAGTTGATCCTGAGCCCTCTTTGTTCCCAGTGCTCAGACTGTGGCCACTCACCAACTGATCACACAATTTGTGATCCAGATCAACAGCAGGAGGGTCTGGCCTTCCGTCTCAAGCTTCAGAGGCCCCAAATCCAGCCTGAAAGTTCCCTCTAAGGATATTTCCTGTGAGGGTACACATTTCTTTGACTTTCATCCATGAAGAAAGTGATAGTTATCATCAAGAGCATCCTTTTAAGTGTTTCAAAAGCACTTACAGAAGGAAAAGCAAGTGATTCTGAAAGATAAGAGGATTCCAAATTGCTATTCAAATTTGGAAGCAGAGACCAGGCCTGAGTCTCCAGATGGCTCTGAGGGCAATGTTGGAGGCAGAATCCTCAACTTTTGGCTACGGTCTAAGATGGGTGCCCTATGGCTCAGGGAGCCACTCCAGCAACATCTGCACTCTCAATGATAACATATTTTGTGCAGTTTAATGGCATTATTGAACAGAGATTTTCACATCTCTGCAATCATGGGTAGCTGATATTTAAAAACTAATTGTGAAATGTTATCCAATAAAAAATGTAATGTTTATGTAAAAGATAGCCACATTCTCAACGCCATTAGTCATTAAGGAAACACAAAGGAAAACCACAATGAGATACCATGTCACACCCACTAGGATGAGTGTAATAAACACACACACACACACACACACACACACACACACAGGCAATAACAAGGTTGGTGAGCATGTAGAGAAATTGGAGCCTTCAAACACTGCTGGTGGGAATATAGAATAGTGCAGCCACTGTTGAAAACACTGGTGATTCCTCAGTAAGTTAAACACAGAATTACCATATGACTTAGTAATTCCTCTCTTGAATATACACCCAAAAGAACTGAAATATGTTCACACAAAACTTGCTACACAAATGTTCAAAACAGCATTATTTATAATAGCCAAAGAGTGAAAATAGTTCCAAATAATGAGTTTATAAACAAAATGTAGTATATCTATACAATGAAATATATTATTTGTCAATAAAAGGAATGAAGTACTAATACATTCACTGTGGATGAACTTTGAAAATATCATGCTCAGTGAACGAAGGCAGTCAAGAAAGGGCATGTATTATAGAGTTCCATTTACAGAAAGGCCTACAATAGGCAAACTTATAGAGCAGAAAATAGATTAGTGGCTGCTTAGGTGGGAATGGACATTGACTGCTAATTGACAAGGGTTTTTTTTTTTTAGTGGGGAGCACATTGTTCTAAAATTAGAGGATGATGACTGTACAATTCTGGGGTATACAAAAAATAGTTGATTTGTACACTCTAAGTGGCGAGTTGTATGATATGTGAACTATATCTCAGTAAAGCTGTTTAAAACTAGTCACAATGCAAACATTTCTATTAATCGGCATCCAAAGAGTCATATTACGAGTAGTCTGAGATGATGGCCATTCTAATAGACATTTTTTGCAAAGTTTCTTATAATTTACAATAAAAACATGTAAATTTATGTATTTTACATCAATATGTAAATTAGTTCTCACAGCTATATCATGAGGCAGGTGTTCAATTATTCTTCCCTCTCTTGGATGAGAAATTTCAGGTTCAGAAAGGCCCCCTTCTCTACTTAGAATGGAACAGTCATTCCTGGCACAGCCAAGGCTGGAACTCAGGCTTCCTAATTTTAAAACCTGAGACTGTCACCCTAAGCCAAGCACCCTGCCTTGGTGACAGCACTCCAGAAAGAAGGGAGAATATGAAGATCAAGGCTGAGGGCCTCTTCCATTTTCTGTCTGACTCAAGGTAAAATACATGACATTTTCCATCTGTGAACTGACGTTCCTGCACTTCTTCTTGATTCTTCGGGCACCCCCCTGGACACTACCTGTGCGAGTGAGCATTTAATGGGTGCGATTTCTTAAAGTCTGAAAATGTCATCTTAGGGATCCCTTCCTCCTTTCCGCAAGCCAAACTGGGGTCAAAACTCCTTGAATGATGTGTAATTCACATGATAATTCCCCACTACTTGTGATACCTTCAGATAGGAGCTTCAAATTAAAGAAGACCATAAAACCTACCTTGTTTCAAATTCTTCTTATGTAAAATTCCTTTCACCTCACCACAGGTCACTGGAAGTATAGGAGCCTTAAAATCCACAGTTTTGTCTTTGCACTTTCTTGAAACTGAAAGAGAGGATTTCTTCACTCTGTCTCATTTTGCAAAGGCACATCCCCCCTCCCTACTGAGGTAATTCCTATAAAGACACAAGGGATACTTAGAAAATTCTATTCCAAAAATTTCTAGAGTTTCAAAGTCTTCCTTCAAAGTGGCACTTTTGATACATAACTACAGAATATCTACCCCAATTTCACCTTTCAAGTTTCATACAAAATGGAATGCTTTGGCAGAGAAATTAGACTTCAGTAAAACTCCTAATCTAGTAAGCTCCACTGATTCTTATATGATAATGAAACACAGTTGCTGTCACTGGTCTGACAGGAGCTCTCCAGCTATGCTGTTTTGCTGCAGGTAGGTAGCCTTAGATGAAGCCAGAGACCATACTCGATCTCCCCATTTTGGCACTGACTGGGCAAGCAGTGAGAGGATAATGATGAGATAACCTAATGGAGATGATGTCTGACTTCTATTTTTGTTCTCTGCTTTGGTTCATTTCTCCTTAATGTCAGCTTTCCCCATAGCTGAGAGAAGAGCTCAGGAAGCTCTAGAATAATCTGAAAATTATACAGGGTGGCAGATGGAGGACTGGAGACTTGATTTCACAGAAGTAGGGGTTGAAAGTTCTTCAAAGGAACTCCAGGAGCGTGAGCAGCAAATCCTGCCCTTCCAGCCAAAGGTGTAGGGCTAGGCACGATGGCTTATGCCTGTAATCACAGCACTTTGGGAAGGCAAGGCAGGTGGATCACTTGAGGTCTGGAGTTCAAGACCAGCCTGGCCAACATGGTGAAACTCCATCTCTACTAAAAATATAAAAATTAGCCAGGCATGGGGGCACCCACCTGTAATCCCAGCTACTTGGGAGGCTGAGGCAGGAGAATTGCTTGAACCTGAGAGGCAGAGGTTGCAGTGAGCTGAGATCACACCACTGCACTCCAGCCTAGGCAACAGAAGTCATGACAAACAGGGGAGCTGTCCTTGGTCCTGGTACAAATTTTTAGAAAGGCAGACTATTAGGACTGGGCTGGACTAAAAAGAAAGATGGTTGGCCCACATACAGAATGGGAGAAAATTTTTGCAATCTATCCATCTTATAAAGGGCTAGTATCCAGAATCTACAAAGAACTTAAACAAATTTACAAGAAAAAAAAGAAAACCTACCAAAAAGTGGGTTAAGGATATGAACAGACACTTTTCAAAGACAACATTTATGCAGCTAACAAACATGAAAAAATAACTCACTATCACTGGTCATTAGAGAAATGCAACTCAAAACCACAATGAGATACCATCTCACACCTGTTAGAATGATGATCTTTAAAAAGTCAGGAAATGGCAGATGCTGGAAAGGATGTGAGCAAATAGGAATGCTTTTACACTGTTGGTGGGAGTGTAAATTAGTTCAATCATTGTGGAAGACAGTGTGGTGATTTTTCGAGGATCTGGAACCAGAAACAGCATTTGACCCAACAATGCTATTACTGGGCATATACCCAAAGGATTATAAATCATTCTGCTATAAAGACACATGCACATGTATGTTTATTACAACACTGTTCACAATAACAGAGACATGGAACCAACCCAAATGCCCATCAATGATAGACTGGATAAAGAAATGGTGGCACATATACACCATGGAATACTATGCAGTCATAAAAAAGGATGAGTTCAGGTCCTTTGCAGGGACATGGATGAAGCTGGAAACTATCATTCTCAGCTTACTAACACAGGAACAGAAGAGCAAACACCACATGTTCTCACTCATAAGTGGGAGATGAGGACACATGGACACAGAGAGGGGAATATCACACACTGGGGCCTGTCTGGGGGTGAGGGGTAAGAGGAGGGATAGCATTAGGAGAAATACCTAATGTAGATGACAGGTTGATGGGTGCAGAAAACCACCATGGCACATGTATACCTATGTAACAAATCTGCATGTTCTAAACATGTATCTCAGAACCTAAAGTATAATAAAAATAAAAATTTTTCAAAAGATGGTTGGCCTAATTCATGCTCCTGCTTTCCAAAGGAGAAAACTGAAGCAAATAAGGTCAAGTGATCACTTCAAGCCCACACAAAGGTAAAAAAAAGTCTTAGGACACAGATCTATAACCACAACTCTGGTTCACCCTTAGTGTGAAACCTGTGGCTTTCTGTGTAGCCAGAGGAAGGTCAGCTAAGTAACTTATGGGTTATAGCCTTTATATGGCAATGGACTATCTCCAACCATGAAATTTATCATTTCAGTGGAAGTAGCGCTTTCATGTCCCCTGGGCCCCTGGGGTCTGGTTGTAGATGCATCACCAACTTACTTTCTTCTTTCCTTGACATGTTTTGGAAATGACTAAATTGGATACATTTCTCAATAGTCAGCTTCATAAAACAATTAAGGAAATAGGTTTATTACTGAAAATACAGCATAAAGCACAGTAAATTAGATGTTGGGTTATTGAAAGTGCATTCCTCTTTTCTTTTTTACCTCTTGATCGGACTCTTTTCTGTGGAGCTCTGTTAGTCTGGGTGAAGCGGGCTCTAGGTCTGCCTCTCTTTCTCCCTGAGAAAGTAGAATAATATAATCACAGGCACAGACAAGCAGCTGTATTACATATATTACTGCTTCTCAAAAATTCCATCTAAATGTAACTTTCCAAAAGCCTGTTGAATGCATAAATAAAAGGATTTAAACCCTAGCCTTTAAAGTATGAAGAATTAGATGGCTAGTATTAGATTCACTTTATATTTCATTTTCCTATTCTTACATTAGAAAAAAAAACTAATTGAAATCACTATTTCACATATATCTCAAGCAACAGTATAAATGCTTCATTCCATATTTTGAAGGTTCATTTCATATTTTGAAAGTTCATTTCATATTTCATTTCAAATATACATATTTGAAATACATATGGCATATAATATATGCTAAACACTTATACATCCACTAATTTATTTAATCTTTGTAAGATCAAAATGATGACTGCTATCATTACAGAAACTAAAATATTCAGAGAAAATTGAGACAAGACTACAAAATTAAGTGAAGGCATTTGGGTTTTTCTTAGCAGAGGCACAAATAAATGACAATTCTGTGAGTTAAGGGAAACCCTAACAGGTGGTGAGAGTTGTGCTACACATATCATATCGAGGGAAGATATTTGTACCTCTGTGCTCAAGACAGGAAATAACTCATCTAGGAGGAGGACTTGAAAGGGCAGTGAGAGAATAACCTGTAATCTGCTCACAATTTGCCGGGTCCAGCCGTTTTAATAAACCAATGATGTAAGGCAAAGGAATTTCCAGGAAAATCAGATAAAAAACAGGAAAACTATTTTAGAAACTGGACAGATAAGATCTATTATATGAATATAATCAACTTACAACCCTAACTTCTAATGGATTTGCTTTTTTAGATTTCATTGCTCTCAAATTGACTAAGCTTGACAAGTAAACAATTAAGAAGGATCTAAGCTCATCAATATCTCAGTAAAATTTGTATTAACCTGCAGGGCAAAAGGAAAGTGGCATAAACTTTTATCTTACTCCTAATCTTGAAAGGGCCTTGGAGATTCACGTTCGTCTTCTTTTCACTGAACATCAACTGGCCATCAGCTTTGCTGTTACCTGGGGATAGGCAGGGGAAAATGTATTAATAGAACAGGGCAGAACAACAGCTGACAGGCTGGACCAAAAGCAAGTGAGGGAGTCCTGGGTTTCATTATGGATCCTCTTTCTTTATACACTCAGACACAGAACCTCAAGCAGGTGTCCAGAGCATTTTCTGCTTTAGGAGTGTCAGCTTTTTAATTACACACAGGATTTAACTGCACACTGAAGTACCTTAGAATTTGTCTACATACACACAGACCTAAATGAAAAATGTTATAATGATTTGGTCCAAACAAATTTTTAATTTAAAAACACCCATTCTTAAAATGGATGCAGCCACTTTTTTTCCTTTCCAAACAAAACTATACACATCCACCAACGAAGCAGCCCCATCAACTGGCAAGAATAGAAGACATATAGTTTCATAAAAATTAATAATTTTTGATAAGACTCTAAAATTTGGCCGGGCGCGGTGGCTCAAGCCTGTAATCCCAGCACTTTGGGAGGCCGAGGCGGGTGGATCACAAGGTCAAGAGATCGAGACCATCCTGGTCAACATGGTGAAACCCCGTCTCTACT
>NW_016107372.1:1292788-1344948 GCF_001604975.1 Cebus imitator
AAAAAAAAAAAAAAAAAAAAAAAAAAAAAAAAAAAAAAAAAGACTAAAATTTTACTATTTAGATCCACTGATTCAAAATTAACAATCATTTGGAAAATGAGACTTAAACCTTCATCGTCTAGAAGAAAGGAAGTCCTCAGACCATGACTAAAATAAATAAGATTTTAGGGGTCTGATTATAAAGAATATAATTATAGGAAACTCCAAAAATAAAATGGTATGAAACACCACCATCTGGATAGCCACAGATGATGATGGCTATCTCCAGATGATGATTTGTTCAAATACTCTCCTAGTTGTTTCTTCTTGCATATGTTACTTTTTAAAGAACACTTTTTCACTACAAATGTTGATGATTTCTAATATTTTAATAAACATACATACATTTAAAAACCGCAAATAAAAATATAAACATCACTGACCAAATGTAACCACTGCATGTATTTTTATGAATGAACTGCCATTGATTTTTTCTATATTTATGTCTCTTTATACATAGAGATAAATGATTACATATGTATATATAAGGATTGATACATAAAAACATACTTCACAAGCATAAATTTCACATAAAATATGGTTATGCATATATACGTATAAGTTACAATTACATATATAATTATATATGTATAGTTTACAATGGTACACACATACCTTTCTTTATTTAGCCCTCTTAGGAACATTTGTCCAAATTAATAAAAATTTCTTGAGCTAGAAAAGAAAGTCATACTGAGAATGATAACACCTCCCTATTAACTGTGGACCTCTGGACTATTACGTGCATGAGAAACCATTTCGTTGAGGCCATTGCATTCTCAGGCCTCTTTGTCACAGCCTGTTAGTCTACATCCTAACTGAAACAGGAGGTACAGAACTATCCTGGCCCTCAGGAACTGCAGGCCTTCAAGAACACAATGGGCAGTACCCTAATAAACAAAAGCAGTAACTACTTCACTCTGCCTGCTTACCATTCTGTTGGATTTTTTTCTGCCCTCTCCTTTTTACTCTGGTCCAGCAATGCCCCTTCTTTTTTCCTTCAAACCAAAGAGAATAAAGTTAATTATGCAGACGTATAAATGTAATTCTCTGAGTTTTATATGCCAGTAGTTCTCAAGATTTTTTTTCATATTTAGGTTCACAGGAATGGGGCAAAATACGATCAGTGTAGCAATGTGGAGGCTGAGTACAGAGTTCTGTTTTAACTTGGCATGAGCCTTGGGCCATGGGCTTAGGACACTATAGGAGATGATCTTCCTTTGAACACAATTTTGAATGGAAAATTAACTCTTGCTGCCACCTTAGAGTGAATGATAACTGCTGTTGCTTGATCCCTTTTCAAGTGTTTGTTGTGTAAATTCAAATGTGCAGTGAGAAGGCATAGTCCTTGAAGCTGATGATGTTATGGATAATATTCTCTAATGGAAGTTGGGAGATATTCTGAACTCTGATGTGGAGAATTTTCATTATATAATTATGTAATCATTATGGAATGTCTATACAGTTTCATTAAACAATCTCAGCAGTGCCTCCGCACTGTCAGCCATCCTTCAGGCTGCAGAGCAGCTGACTCCAGGAACGCTATTGTGACCCTAGAAACTCATCAGTGTCGTGAATCTGGCCGTCTGGCCCATTTGCAGTCTGATGTGCCCTTTACCAGAAAAGTGACTCCACAATGCACTGATTTTCTGAATGTCCCTTATCTCCTCCTGTTCACACCCCATGGGAGCGCAGGAGGATCACTGAAGGGAGCAGTCCCCAGCAAGGGACCATCTCCTTCCTGGACAGTGACCAGGACAAAGGTGGTGGGGAATTGCGAGTGCTCTGTAGACCTATCTTGAAAATTCAGGATTCTTTTATGACCATTCCTAGGGATGATGCCTCATTCTTTCTCCCTAGAAGCCTGATGGGCACAGCCTTCAGAGTGCCCAGGGGATTCAGCATTAATTCCAGACACATTTTATGAAAATGCTTTTGCTCTACTTCTATCTAATTTTGTAGATGGATGGTCTAAGTGAGAAAAGGAGATGATTAGGATAAAAGATGAAGGTACAGCCACTGGAATGGTACAGCAGATTTTGCAGCAGTGAATCAAGAGCAAGCATCAAGACATCTAAATAGGTATGGGGGAAAGAGGAGTACTGGTGATATCTGTCTTTCAGAAGTATCCATGGATCCTTTGTCCAGAAGGAAAACACCCTGCTCCAGTGCTCCTGCCTCTGGGAACACTGAGTCGGCCTCTCTGCACCAGCCATGAGATAGCAGAGGCTGGCCCCAGCTTCTGAAGTCCCAAACAGAACCCTCTAGACACCGTCCCCACCCCTATTCTCAATCATTTGTTAGAGGGCGACTGACACCTGGTTGGTGTCATGGACAAAGAGGACAGATTGGACAGACTGTCCTCAAGCAGTCCCCCCACATGCCCACCCTCTCCCCCCCACACACACACAAACAAATCAAAGATTGGATGCAACAAACAGAACTGGGAACTTCAAGGCTTATAGCCAGCCAGGAGCCATGTAGGAGACATTGTTCGCCTTCCCCCTGACTAATGAATATCCCACTCAGAGAATCCCAACAATTGTAAACACTTCCCTTCTGGGAGCACCACATGTGCCCTGGGGATTGTGCTTCTTATATGAAAGCCAGGTGTTAACTTGCCTCCCTCATGTAAGGTGACTTGGACCTTAGAGGTGGTCATAAGGGACCTAAATCATTTATAGTTTATGAAATGTACGTGTGTATATGTGTGTGTAGAGACAGGGTCTCATCATGTTGTCCCGGCTAGTTTTTGAGCCCCTGACCTCAAGTGATCCTCCTGCAGTGATCTCCCAAAGCACTAGGATAACATGAGTGGGCCACCGCACTGGGTCAACATTTTTAAATGTTGTAGGAAACAAATTAAATGGATTTGAACCCACGGATCTGACTAATCAGAGTGGCTAATGCGGTGGTATCTTCACAGAGAAATTTGCCAGAAGCAAATATGTGGTGTGAGTTTCCTGGGATGCCATTCTCCATGGCATTTCTACACGCCTCAGAGTATCACTTCAAGGATATTCAAATGGCAAAGCAGCCTTGTAAGGCAGAGATCATGTAGCCTCCAGATTATGGGGCAAACGTATTCCCTGACCAGTATAACGTGGAGAACATCTCCCTCCTTAGAAATTTTCCAGAGGAGATGCTTCCAGAAGAGATTTGGTTAAGATCTCCAGAGGAGAGTTGTTGCCTAAATTCCAGCTAAAAAGATAATGTCTCCCTCAGAGGTAAGGTTTGGGCAGGTTTGCTACCAGACCCCTTATAAACCCATGGGTTTCCTCAGTGAAGCATTCCTCCAACTGCAGCACACACCTGTGAGTGCAGCACCCACCTGGGCTTGCTCCACACCATCATTTTCATGGGTCCTGCGGGGAAAGAACTGATGCATCTATTCTGTATCCCAGCAATTTTGTTTCTAGGTATTTACGCAAGAGACATGGAAAAACAGACAGACTTGTACAAGAATGCGCTCAGGGGAGTTTTCATAATAGCAAAAAACTGAAAATACTTGAGGTGTCCAACAACAGGAGAACTATAAACAAAATTTCGTATGTTCAGATAATGTACTCCACTTAGCAATAAAAATGAACAAACTACTAAGACATTCAACAATATGGATGAATCTCAAAAACATGTTGAGTGAAAGAAATCTCACACTAATGAGAATATGCTATAAAACCTTATTTATACTAAGTTTTTTAAAACCCAAATTAAAAGAAGAGTAGTGATTGCCCTGATGGGTAGTGGGTAAAGATATACCAGAAAGGGCATAAGGAACTCTTTCCAGGGTGATGGTAATGTTCTGTATCTTGATAAGAATTTTGATGTTGCAGAAAAATGCAGATATAATAACTCATCAAATGGTACACTTAATACTTGTGCATTTCATTGTAAATTTTATCTTAACAAAAAAACTCTAAATAAATATTGAACTCTAGTTAATGATATACATGCTGACATATTTTAGGGGAAAGAGTGCTAATGTCTACAGCCTTGAAATGTTTCAAACTTGGCCACCGGTTGGTGAGTAGATAGAGAAATGCACAGATACATAGAAAAGTGATAAAGCAGGAATGATACAGAGTTAATTGTGAATCTATGTGAAAGTATATTGAAGTTTAGTGTACAATTCTCCCAAGTCTTCTGTACGCTTGCAATTTTCATGATAAAATTTTTGGGAAAAAAAGCTTTTAGAGAGAAAGGACAGAATATTTACCAAGAAGTTAGAGTTACACTAAGAGAGTAATTTTCATCAGCCACACCATAGATTCCAGAAGATAATATAGTATCACTTCACTATACTGAGAATAAATAAATATTGACCTAGAATTTTAACCTAGCTAAAATGTTCTATCAAAGACAAGACAAATTTGTACATACAACACTCAGCAAGTTTACCACTTAGAGATCACTCACTAGAAAAACCAAAGAATTTACTTCAGCTAGACAAAAAGTGAATCCAAAGAAAAAGAACAACGGTGAGTATACAAAATAGTTTTTTAAAATTAAGTAAACATCCACTGTAAAAATGATAATAGTTTCAAATTTTGTAGTTAAAAAATAAAATATTAAACAATAGCCAAATGTTAGAGATGGGGGGTTCAATTTGTAGTGAAACCATGAAAAGATCCTTGTCATCTTTTGGGATTCAGGCATAATTTAAAAGATTACAGTCATTTTATCTTTAATTTCCAAACCAGCAGGGAGAAAAGGAAGACTATATAGTTATATATCAATGCATTAGAAAGCAAGAAAGAGGTGTGAAAAACACAAATAAACAATGGTTAACACACAGGGAGAGGAACATCACACACTGGGGCCTGTCGGGGGTAGGGGACTAGGGAAGAGATCGCATTAGAAGAAATACCTAATGCAGATGATAGGTTGATGGGAGCAGCAAACCCCCATGGCTTGTGCATGCCTATGCAACAAACCTGCACGTTCTGCACATATATCCCAGAATTTAAAGTATACGTGTGTGTGTGTGTGTATGTGTGTATAAAAGAATGGTCAACAATACCACAGAAGATATAGGTTCATATACATCTGGAATCTCAGTATACATATACATCCAGAATCTCAATAAATGTAAACAAATTGAAATTTACCTATTAAGAAGCTAGGATTATCAGACAAAATTACAAAAATTAAGTGCAGTTACAAGAGACATAAAAGAAAGCTGAACAAGAGGGCATTACATAAAGTGAGTGAAAATATTTTTAAAAAACATAAAAGTTTGTGTAACAATGTTAGTACTCAGCAAAAGAGATTTTAAGGCAAAAGAATTAATAGGGATAAAGCGGAATGCTGTATAAAAGAAAAACACCAATTAAGAAGTTATAACATCATGTATAGCCTCAAAATATATAAAGTAAAGCAACAAAATAAGGAGGAATTGGAAAATATACAACAATGTATGAGAATTTAACATATTTGCATGCAAATCTGATGGGGCAAATAAAACTTAAATTACTATAGACACAAATTTAAACACAAAGTTGTGCTTGATAAAGAAGATGTACATGGAGTGAAGCCAGAGCTTAACAAGTAGTTCAAACATACATTAGTCTCAAGTGGCATAGAATATTTATAAATATTGACCACACATTAGAATGCAAAGAAAATTTCAACAAATTTTAAATAATTGATGAGGTTAATTTTTCAATATGCCTTCCAGGTATCCACTTTCCACTCCTGATCAACTAACAGAATACCTCCAAGACTGGAGACATCAACGTGTCCAGAAAAAATACCATAGTTCATAATCTCCCTTACACCTGACATGTCCAACATGTGGGTGGGAGGAGGGAAGTTCTGGAGAAAACTTCATGAAGAAGTAATAGGCCTCTAGGGAAGATAATTTTGCTCTCTACCCTTTGTCTTCTGATGGCCTAGAACATGGACATTATGGCTGGAGCTCAGCAGGCACTTTGAACAATGATGTTATCTTGAGAGTCGCTGAGCTGCAAGATAGAAGAATCTTCAAAATGCCCAGGACTGAAATAGCCAAAACAATTTTGAAAAAGAAAAACAGAACTGGAGGTCTTACACTACCTGATTTCAGGACTTGTAAAACTATAGTAGTCAAGATGGTATATTGACATAAAGATAGACATATAGATAAATGGAATAGAAAAAAGAACTCTGGTAATGGACCTAAACATATATGGCCAACTGACTTTCAACAAGGATGTCAAGGTAATTAATTCAATGCAGAAATGATACTTTTAGACAAATCATACTGGGATGATTGAATATCCATATGCAAAAAAAAAAAGAAAGAAAGAAAAAAGAAATCAATTCTTAGCTCAAACTATTAAAAAAAAAAACTAACTCAAAATAAATCATAGATCTAAATGTGTAAGCTAACACCGTAAAACTTCTTGAAGAAAACACAGGATCTTGAGTGGGAAAAGATTTCTGAAATAGGACCTCAAAATCACAGATTACAAACAAAAAACTGTAAAAGTGGACTTCATAAAAATTTTCAAATTTTGCTCTTTAACAAACACTGTCAATAAAATGAAAAGAAAAGCCACAGACTGTAAGATCTATAACTAATAAACTACTTGTATCCAGAGTATGTAAATAATTCTCACAACTCAAAAATAGTCTATTAAATATGGTTAAAAGCTTTGAATAGTCACTTCGCCAAATCAGATCTATGGATGGCAAATAAGTAAATAAAAAGACGCTCAGCACCATTAATTTTTAGGGAAATGCAAATTAAAACTGCAATGAGATACCTTTACGCACCTACTAAAAATGGCTAAAAATAAAAAGACTAACATTACCAAGTATTGGTGAGTATGTGGAGTAATGAGAAGGTTCACACATTACTGGTGGGAATGCAAGAGGGCATAACCATTTTGAAAAATATTTTGGCAGATTCTTAAAATATCGAACATATATTTATGTTGTTCATATGACCCAATAGTACCACTCCTAAGTATTCACCCCCAAAAATAAAAACATATGTCCACCCAAACATTGTATGTACACGTTCTTAGCAGTTTTATTTGTGATAGCTGTAAATGGAAACAGCTCATTGCCTATTAATAGGTGAATAAACTGTCCGTGGTGTGTCCACATAAAGGAGTACTTTTCAGTAATAAAAAATAGAGTAACTACAGATACAGATACACAGGAATATGGATTGTCTCAAAAGCATGCTAAGTGGAAGGAGCTAGACATAAGTGAATTCAATACTGTATGGATTCATTTATATAAAATTCCAGAAAATACAAAACTAGAAACAGGTTAGCACTTAAAAAAACAAAAGCAAAAACCTAGGTTTATGGGTGGTATATGCCTATATTCCCACCTATTTGGGAGTCTGAGGCAGGAGAATCACTTGAGTCCAGGAGTTTAAGGCCAGCCTGCAACACACAGTGAGACCCATCTCTTAAAAAACAAACCAATAAAAACCAGATCAACTGTTGTCAAGAACCAGAGAGTGGAGAAAAGACTACAAGTGGACTTTGGGGTTATGGAAATGATACATGTCATAATTGTGGAGGTGTTTATACAACTGAACACATTTGTTAGAACAAATTCAGTTATACCTTAAGGTGATGAATTTGTTTCATGTAAATTATAGCTCAATAAAGCTGATAAAAAAAGTAAAAGTGTGGAACATCTACATAAAGAAAATTCTGTTATTGGTACCCTTATCAAAGATTACCTGTATATACATGCATGAGTTTACTTCTGGCTTCCCTATTCTATTCCACTATACTGTTAGGCCAGTACTATACTGTTTTGATTACTCTTGCTTTGTAACGTAGTTTAAAATCAAACAAAGCTGATGCCTCCAGCTTTGTTCCTTTTTTTTTCCCCCTAAATTACTTCGACTACTTGGGGTCATTTATAGTTCTATACAAATTTTAGGATTATTTTTTCCTATTTCTGTGAAAAATGTCATTTATATTTTGATAAAGGTTTCATTGACTTTCCAGATCACTTTGGGTAATATGGACATTTTAACAATATTCTTCCAGTTCATAAACATGAGATATCTTTCAATTCATATATTTTTTGATTTCTTTCATCAATGTCATAGTTTTCACTGTGCAAATGTTTCACCTCTCATTAAATTGATTCCTATTTTTTAAATTTTTGTTGCTATTGTAAATGGGATTGTTTTCTTAATTTCTTTTATGGATAGTTCATTGCCAGTGCTAGAAACACAACTTTTCATTGTTAGTGCATAGAATCCTGCAACTTTACTGAATTTATTTGTTAGTTCCAATAATTTTTTGGTGGAATCTATAGGGTTTTCTACATAGAAGATCATGTCACCTGCAAACAGAGACAATTTAACTTCTTTCCAATTTGGATGTCTTTTTTTTTTTTTTTCTTGCTTACTTGCTCTGACTAGGATTTCCAGCACTATGTTGAATACAGACGTCAAGAAGGGGCATTTAATCTTGACAAGGGTGCCAAGAATAACAATAGAGAAAAGACAATCTCTTCAATAAATGGTGCAGAGAAAACTGAATATCCACAAGCAAAAGAACGAAATTAGACACTTGGTTTACACCATATGCAAAAATTAACTCAAAATAAATTAATGGCTTAAATGTCAGATATGAAACCATAAAATTCCTACAAGTAAAGAGGGGAAAAGCTCCTTGATGTTGGTCCAGGCAATTGGTTTCTAGATATGACACCAGAAACACAGGCAACGAAAGCAAAAATAAACAAGTGGAACTACATAACTCTAAAAAGCTTTTGTACAGCAAAGGGAATAATTTTAAAATGAAAAGGCAACCTATGGAATAGAAGAAAACATTTGCAAACCATGTATTTGATAAGGGTTACTACCTAAAATATGTAAGAAACTCACACAACTCAATAACAAAACAAAACAAAAACATGTCATAACCTGATTTAAAAATGGGCAAAGCATCTTAATAAATGTTTTCCCAAAGAAGACATATAAATTGCCAATGGGTTATAAAAAAGCACTCAACACCACTAATGATGACAGAATTGAGACCCAAAACCATAATAAAATATCACCTCACACCTGTTAGAATAGCTATTATCAAAAAGGCAAAAGATAACAAGTATTGGTGAGGGTGTGGAGAAAAGGAACCCTTGCATGCTGTAAGTGGGAATGTAAATTGGTACAGCCATTATGGAAAACAGTATGGAGGTTCCTCAATAAAGTTAAAAACAGAAACACATACAATCTGGAAATCTCACTTTGGGGTGTGTAATTAAAGGAAATGAAACCAGTATCTTAAAGAGATATCTGCATCCCCATTTTCATTGCAACATAATTCACTGTAGTTAAGACATAAAAACAACCTAAGTCTCCATCAACAGATGAATGGATAAAAAAATGTGATAAGACAGATCTGTGTATACTGGAAAACATACATAAAATAGTATTTCAAATCATGAGGAAAAAAACAACTGGGATTATATCTCTTAATTACTATCTCACATCATACACCAATAAATGAATTTCATGTGTGCTATAGAGTTCAACATTAAAAAATATTTCAAATATTCTAGAAGCAAGTAAACATATTTCTAAATTATGAGTTGGAAAATATATTTGTAAATTATACATAAAACCAGAAAATCATAAATGAAAAGGCTGACAGATTTGATCAGATAAAAATTTCAAACTTCTTTGGGATAAAAGATACAGGCATATCTTAGAAATATTGCACATTTGGTTTCAGGCCACTGCAATAAAGTGAATATGGCAATAAGGCAAATAACACCAATCTTTTGGTTTCCAAGTGTATATGAACGTAATGTGCACACTATACTGTAGTATATTAAGTGTGCAACAGCATTGTGTCTAAAAAAATGAACATGCCTTAATTAAACATACTTTATTGCTAAATGTAAAGCTCACAATCCTTGAGCCTCTGAGTCATAATCTTTTTGCTGGTGGAAAGTCCTGCCTGGATGTTGATAGCTACTGACTGATCAGGGTGGTGATTGGTGAAGGCTGAGGTGTCTGTGGAAATTTCTTAAAATAAGACAATAGTGAAGTTTGCTGCACTGATTGGCTCTTCATGAAAGGTTTCTCTGTAGTATGCAATGCTATTGGGGAGCATTTTATCACAGTAGATCCTCTCAAACCCTGCTGCTATTTCATCAACTAATATATTCTAAATCCATTGTTGTCATTGCAACAATGTCCACAGCATCTTCACTAGGTATAAATTTCATCTCAAGAAACCATTTTCTTTGCTCATTTATAAGAAGCAAATCCTCATTCACTCAAGTTTTATCATGAGATCACAGCGATTCAGTCACATCTTCAGGCTCCACTTCTAATTCTGGTTCTCTTGGCTATTTCTGCCACATTTGCAATTACTTCTCCACTGAAGTCTTGAACCCTTCAAAGTCATCCATGAGGATTGTAATCAACTTCTTCTAAATTCCTGTTAATGTTGATATTTTGACCTCTTTTCATGAATCATGAATGTTCTTACGGCATGTAAAATGGTGAATCCTTTCCAGGAGGTTTTCAATTGACTTTGCCCAAATCCATCAGAGGAATCACTATGTATAAAGACAGATATTGCATTACAACACACATTTCTTAAATACTAAGACTTGCCAGTTGAAATTACTCTTTGATCCATGGGCTTGCTGAATGGATGCTGTGTTAGCAGGCATGGAAATAACATTAATCACCTTGTACATCTCCATCAGAGCTCCTAGATGACTTAGTGCCCTGTCAAAAAACAGTAATATTTTGAAAGGATTTTTTTTCTGAGGAGTAGGTCTCAACATTGAGTTTAAAATATTCAGTAAACCATGCTGTAAACAGATGTGCTATGAACTGGGCTTTATTTTACTCATACAGCACAGGCAGAGTAAACTTAGAATAATTCTTAAGGGCCCCAGGATTTTCAGAATGGTGAATGAGCATTGGCTTCAAGTGCAAGTCACCTACTGCATTAGCCTCTAACAAGGGACTCAGCCTGTCCTGTGGAGCTTTGGAACCAGGCATTCACTTCTCTCTACCTATAAAAGCTCTAAATGGCATCTTCTTCCAATAAAAGCCTGTTTAGACTACACTGTAAAACTGTTGTTTAGTGTAGCCACTTTGATCAATGATCTTAGTTAGATCTTCTGGACAACTTTCCGCAGCTTCTATATCAGCATTTGCTGCTTCTCCTTGCACTTTAATGTTATGAGATAGCTTCTTTCCTTCAACTTCAGGAACCAACACCAGCTAGCTACAAACGTTTCTTATGCAGCTTCCCACATCTTTCAACCTTCACAGAATCAAAGAGAGTTAAGGCCTTGCTCTGGATTAAGCTTTGGCTTAAGGAAATGTTGTGACTGGTTGGATCTTCCGTCCAGACTACTCACTTTCTCCATATCAGCACTGAGACTGTTCCACTTTCTTATCATTCATGTGTTCACTGGAGTAGCACTTTTAATTTCCTTCAAGAATTTTTTTTTGCATTCATAAATTGGCTAATTGTTTGCTGCAATAAGCCTAGTTTTCAGCCTATCTCTGCTTTTCACATGGCTTCCTCACTAAGTCTCATTATTTCTAGCTTTTTATTTAAAGTGAGACACATGTGATGCTTCCTTTAACTTGAGCATTTAGAGGCCATTGCCACTGTAGGATTATTAATTGACTTAATCTCCTTTTTTTTTTTTTTTTTTTTTTTTTTTTTTTTTTTTTTTTTTTGTCTCAGGAAAGAGGGAGGTCAAGGAGAGGGAGAGAAAGAAACAGGGGAACAGCTGGCCAGTGAAGCAGTCGAAACACCCACATTTATTAGGTTTGCCATAATATACAAACCCAGCGTGTGGTGCCATAGACAGTTACACCAGTAACAACAAAGATCATTGTTACCACTGTTCATACTACCATAACAGATGTAATAATAATAATAAAGTCTGAAATATTTCAAGAATTACCAAAATGTGGCAGAGACACAAAGTGAGCACATGTTGTTGGAAAAAGGGCACCAATAAACTTTTTTGACTCAGGGTTGTCACAAGCATTCAATTTGTAAAACTCACAATATCCTCAAAGTACAATAAAGCGAAGTGCAATCAAACAAGATGTCCCTGTACGATAAAGAAACCTAAAAGAATAACATCAAATATGATAGCACACATAGGCAGCATTTAGTATATGTCATATATAAGTATTCCTGTCGTCCTAAAGCATGGGGGAAAAACAAGACAACACAATAGCAAAATAAAAGTTCTAGGCACTCATAGAAAAAGAAACACAAATGGCCAATAACAAATGAAGAATGCACAACTGCAACAAAAATGAAAGCAATGCAAGATAAAATAGGAATGAAATAAAATTTTTTTACAGTTAAGTTGGCAAGATATTAAATGTTTACAATATCTAGTGCATGTCATATTGATTTACAGGGAAATGTAAAGTTTAAATGGATTCATTTAGATATATAATTCTTAATGTGCTAATAAAGCATAGAAAAAATATGGAAATATGTGCAACAAAATTCACAGGGAACATGTATTTTAAAATCAGAAAAAGAAACAGCATAATGGTGTGAGTAATTTGAAAAATACATAACTTGTTATTTTAGAAAGCATAAGAATATAGGGTGAAATATTCTTTTTAAAAAAAAAAAATGTTGCAAAAGGTATCGCTGCTATAATAAATTGCCATAAACTTAGTGACAAAATAACAAATTCCTGGTCTCATAATTCTGTGGGTTGGAAATCTGACATGCATCTCACAGGGCTAAAATCAAACAAGGTGTCTACAGGGCTTTGTTCCTTTCTGGAGGCCGCAGAGGAGCCTCTTCCAGCAGAAGGCTGCCCACATTCTTTAGTTCATGGACCCCTGCATTCATCTCCACATCCAGCTCTATTCTTGCTGACCATTATTCCATAGTCACATGTCCCTCTCTCGACAGGAGGAAATGTTCTCTGATTTTAGGGACCAGTGTGATCTTACCTCAAGATCCTTAACTTAATCACATCTTCAAAGTCCCTTTTGTCATGTAAAGTAACAAATTACAGGTTCTAGGAGATAGGACAGGAACATCTTTGTTTCTCTTAGTATAAAACCTTCAAGAATCTTATGGATCTCCTGCATATATCATGGGGATTTCCTCCATTAGACATGAAGCTTCCCCACAGATCATTCCTAGAAATCCACACATCTATTTTTGGATTTTTTTATACTTTAAATTCAGGAATATATGTGCAGGCTTGTTACATAGGTAAACATGTGTCATGGGTGTTTGTTGTACAGATTATTTCATCACCCAGGTATTAAGCCGAATACCCATTGGTTATTTTTCCTGATCCCCTCCCTCCTCTAACCCTCTACCCTCATATAGGACTCAGTGTATGTTGTTCTCCTCTATGTGTCCATGTGTTCTCATTTCGTTACCACTATAAGTGAGAAAATGTGGTGTTCGGTTTTCTGTTTCTGCATTAGTTGGCTAAGAGTAATGGCCTCCAGCTCCATCCATGTCCCTGCAAAGCACATTATCTCATTCTTTTTTTATGGTTGCACAGTATTCCATGCTATATATGGATGACATTTTCTTTACCCAGTCTATCATTGCTGGGTATTTAGGTTGATTCCATGTCTTTGCTATTGTGAATAGTGCTGCAATGAGCCTACATGTACATGTGTCTTTGTAATAGAATGATTCATATTCCTTCGGTTATATACTCAGTAATTGTCAAACTGTCTTCCAAAATAGTTGAACTAATTTACACTCCCAGCAACAGTGTGTATAAGCGTTCCTTTTTCTCCACAACCTCATTAGTATCTGTCGTTTTTTAACTTTTTAATAATAACCATTCTGACTGATGCGAGATGGTAACTCATTGTGGTTTTGATCTGCATTTCTCTAGTGATCAGTGATGTTGAGCTTTTTTTCTTATGACTGCTGGCTGCATATATGTCTTCTCTTGAGAAGTAACTGTTGATGTCTTTTACATACTTTTTTAACGGGGTTGTTTGCTTTTTCTTGTAAATTTGTTTAAGTTCCTTATAGATGATGAATTTTAGATCTTTGGTAGATCCATAGTTTGCAAAAATTTTCTCCCATTCCGTAAGTTGCCTGTTAACTCTGTTGATAGCTTCTTTTGTTGTGCAGAAACTCTTCAGTTTAATTAGATCCCATTTGTCAATTTTTTCTTTTATCGTAATTGCTTTTGACATCTTTGTCATGAACTCTTTGCCTGTGCCTATGTCTTGAATAGGTCGTCTTCCAGGGTTTTTATAGTTTTGGCTTTTACATTTAATTCTTTAATCTGTCTTAAGATAATTTTTGTATATGGTATAAGGAAGGGGTCCAGTTTCAATTTTCTGTATATGGCTTGCCAGTTATCCCAGTACCATTTATTGAATAAGAAATCCTTTTGCCATTGCTTGTTTGTCAGGTTTGTCAAAGATCAGATAGTTGTAGGTGTTCGGTCTTATTCTGGGTTCTTTCTTCTGCTCCATTGGGCTATGTGTCTGTTCTTGTACCAGTACCAGGTTGATTTGGTTACCATATTAGTTCATTTTCACACTGATAAAGACATACCCAAGATCTTGGGTAATTTATACAGGAAAAGGGGTTTAATGGACTTACAGTTCCATGTGGCTGGGGAAGTCTCATGATCACAGCAGAAGACAAAAAGAAGCAATTCACATCTTACATGGATGGCAGCAGGCAAAGAGAGAGAGCTTGCATAGGGAAACTCCTCCTTATAAAACTATCAGATCTCATGAAGACCTATTCACTATCATTAGACTAGCACAGGAAAGAAGAGCCCCCATGATTCAATTACCTGACACTGACAACACGTGGGAATTGTGGGAGATACAATTCAAGATGAGATTTGGGTGGGACACAGCCAAACCATATCAGTTAATGTAGCCCTGTAGTATAGTTTGAAGTTGGGTAGCTTTGTTCTTTTTGCTTAAGATTGCCTTCATTATTCAGGCTCTTTTTTGGTTCCATGTGAATTATAAAATAGTATTTTCTAGTTCTGTGAGGAATGTCAATGGTAGTTTAATGGCAATAGCATTGAATTTATAAATAGTCTCAGGCAGCATGGCCATTTTAATGATATCGATTCGTCCTATCCATGAACAGGGAATATTTTTCCATTTTTTTGTGTCATCTCTCATTTCTTTGAGCAGTGGTTTTTAGTTCTCCTTATAGAGGATCTTTCACCTTCTTAATTAGCTGTATTCCTAGGTATTTTACTCTTTTTGTAGCAACACACATCTATTTTTGACTTCTGCTGAGATGGCTGAGGGACCCATGACTCATATGCCTCATCTCTTCAAAGAACTTCTTCTATAAATGAATAATATGACCTTTCACTACTTCCCAGGGAACTGGCAAAAAGTCTTGGTTGTCTCTACCAAGCACACATCCCTGACAGTGAATCTCCTAATCATTTCATGTTTTGTGACCTGGATAGGCTGAGAATTTTCTACATCATCAAGTTTTGATTCTTTTTCGTTTAGTAGCTCTTCCTTCAATTTATCTCTTTCCTCTTGCATTTTACTATAATTGGCAAAAGACACCACAACACACAATGACCACTGTGTTTGGAAATCTTCTTAGCTATAGATCTAGAAAGTTTTGCTTTTCACATGAGTACAGGACAGGCCACTATATAATAAGGAGACCTTTTCCATGTATTCCTTACGCCCTCCTGAGCCCTCACCAGTTATGCAGTTAACCTCCATATTTTTACTAACAGTCTGCTCATGATGATCCAGGTTCTCTGTAAGGCAATATAGGCTTTCTCTCCCATGTTCTTCACTTCCTTCTCAGTCCTCACTAGCACAGTCATTAGCATCCATGTTTCTACTAAGAACTACTCAAGGCAATATAGGCTTTCCCTATCATACTCTTTAAAATTCTTCCAACCTCTATCCACCGCCAATCCCAAAGGCACGCCAACACTTTCAGGAATATGTTATAGCCACACCCCCAGTTCTAAGTACCAAAATCTGTCTTACTCTTAATTGCAGCCATAACAAATTACCACAAATTTAGTAATTTAAAGCAATGCAAATGTATTTTTTTCCAGCTATGTCAGTGAGAAACGTGACATGGGTCTCACTGGCTAAAGTAAATCCTTTCTGCAGGCTGGAAAAGACAAACTATTTCCTTGTCTTTTCAGCTTCTAGAGGTCACCCATATTCCTTGGTCCCTTCTTCCATCTTCAAAGCCTGCAACATTACATGTTTTTGATGATTCTTCCATAGTCATATCTTCCTTTCTCCATAACCAGGAAAAGTTCTCCATTCTTTAAGACCTACAAGATTAGATTGGGTCCACCTACATAATGCAGAATAATCTCCCCATTTCAAGGTTCCTAGCTTAATTGTATCTGTAAAGTCCCTTTTGCCATGTAAGATAGCAGGTTACAGGTCCAGGGATTAGGAGGTAGACATTTTAGGGAGGCCATCCTTCTATCTACCACAGTATTGCAAATAATAACAAAAATAGTAACAATGACAAAAATAAAACTCTGGCATTAAAAACATGTTTGCAACACCAAAAGCAAGTAGATTCGTATTTATTCTTACTTCTTTTCCTCTTGGGTTTGGTACTCTCCAAAGCAGAGTTGCTTCCAGTATCCACAGTATCTGGAAAATAACAACTAGTCGTGAGGCAACAAATTAATAAATAAAAGTTATAGATTTTAGGACAATTTATACTATAGAAGGCTTGAGTTTATGAAGACGTTTGGATAGTCATTCCTCTCGTCCTTCTAGAAGAACCAAAAACTCACTGAGCTGAGGACTAGGAGTCTAGGATGGGCCTTGGGTCTTCTATCAAAAATATGTGCTGGGCTAAGAAGAGTAGACCTGCACTCTTCCCTCCTGACAATTAAGTACCAGGATTAGTTGCCTTTTGGATCAGGCTTTTCTAAGGTGTAGCAAAGTGACACTATTATCTATCAGCAGAAGTTCACCGGGCTATCTTGGGTTTCATAGAAAATTGGGTATAACTTAATATACTAATACAATAAACAAAATAACTGCTATTTCAAAGCATATACTTCTACGACATCATCTATATGTAATTAACAGAGCCCATCCTCTTAAATACAACTTTATAATGATCTCTTGCCTCCCTTCAGTTCCCCAAAGGCTCAGGTGAAGGAAATGTGCTGAGAACAGAATTCTGGACAGACGGGAGCACCTGCCTCCACTCTACTGGGGGTCTGTGGGGCCCACTGAGCCACCCCATCCCATGGCCCTCAGGCAGCCTTGCTCACTTTCCATCCTTGCTTCTGGGCCTCCTGGCACTTCTTCTGAGAAACACATGACACAGGAACACTTCTCATTTTCACATGCTAGTTGCTCTGCTCCTGGGCCAAAATTGTGATTTATGAAGACTTTCCGTTTGACCCCATGATTCTCTTTTCTGCACCCTTGTTGCTCCCTCCTTCTTTACTTTTTCCTCTGAAATCTTCTCCTTTCACCACTCCTCCCAATATTTGACTCTTCCTTTAAGTCTCTTTTATTTCCTCTCATTTTTCTCCCTGTCATATCTCTGTTCCTGTTTTCACTATTTTTAAGTCATAATTACCTGGTACATCCTCATGTAGCAGGCTAGAAGCAAGCTCTTCTGATTCTTCTTCTTCATTCATTTGGTGATCTTTTAGTTCACTAGATACTAATGAGAAACAAGAAAATTATTGTCCAAGGATCCTGAGACAATGGCTAGAGAAGAGTTTCCAGTGCTATCATACTGCACAATGATATTCTGAGCTAAGGTGAAGTGCTCTCTGGAAAAAAATATACCTGCTCCAATAATCACACTTAACACATAACAGAGCCATGCTCTCCGCATGTTATGCACCTCATCTTCCCTTTCTCTACTTCTATTTTTGTACTTGTAGTCCTAGAGTAAAGCAAGAAAATTCTTATCATTCCAGAAAACACAAATGTTCTTTGAAAACAGTAAAAAGTAACTATTTAAACTCATCTCAATTGGCCATTGACTACTTATATCACTAACCACATTTCTGAAAGCTAGCCCATGGGTGGCAGTTCTACATATCTGAAGCCTAGCCAGTCAGCAACAGCCCCTTCCACAAAGCCTGCATCAATGGCCAAATGCTAAATTATTCCTAAACACTCCTGTTTCTGAAGGTCTGGAGTCCCTGAACAATATGCTTCCAAAAACTCTAAAAAAAAACCCCACAGTTTCCTTTTCTACAGAGACTGTGTCTTACAAGCACAGGGCCTCCTCCCCTCTGGTGCCTTGCTTAGCAAGGAATAAGTCAGCTTTCAGTTTCAGATAATGAATGGTAGCCTTGCCCTTCAAAAACTGGAGTTCCTGCCGAGATTATTTTGAAGACTCTTGCTGGGGAGTGTCCTGTGGGCCCCTTGGATCCACAAGAATGAATCTCAGGCCACTTGTGTCCAGTTCAGGTCACTTTTCTGACCTATTGCCAAGTGAATCTTTCTCAACAACAACTTGAACTCTGACTTGTTTCATTGAGCTCTTAGTTCTGAATTTATCTTATTTAAAGATGGGTATACAATTAGATAAAATTAGATATTTGGGGTTGGAAGTATAGCACTTAGCAAACGTTTCCTCAATTAATGTGCATATTTATCAATTACTTCATCTGCTTTACTTTTCTTTCATCTATTTTTAAAATGTCTTATCTCTGCCGGGCATGGTGGCTCATACCTGTAATCCCAGCAGGGAGGCTGGGAGGCTAAGGCAGGCAGATTGCTTGAGTTCAGGAGTTCTAGACCATCCTGGGAAATATAGCAAAACCCATCTCTACCAAAAAAAAGTCTTATATCATGCGTGTTTGTTTCTGATTTTCCTGTGCTTTCTGAATGTTAGAAGATAGTGATCCAAAGCAAACAGCTGGTGGCCAAGATCTGATAAGTCCTCAATCCAAGCCAGCCCCCAAAACTAATGGATGTGGGTTCATTAGACAGTAGTCAAACTGTTCAAAGATATTTGGTCACACTTGATCTTGGGTCCCTCATCAAAACCTTCATGAGGACACCTAGTGTCTTATCAATTTGTGAAAAAAAAATCGTTTTGTTTAGTATATAATCTGGAGTCAACTACAATCATGTGATTAATTGTATGTCCCCTTTTCAGTCCCTGCTTCATTCATGTGCAACACATCATTCACACTTCAACCAAATATAGCGGCCTCTTTGCTGTTTGTCATGGGAGTGTCTTTGCCAAAGTCATAATCTCCCCCTGACAAAATTTTCACTTCCTCTGTATACTTTCACCGTGATTCTAACTTTTACACTTTTCTTCACACCTGTCAAAAATTTCACTAATGACGACTTTGGCTAACAATGGGGAATTTTTGACATGTCCAAAGTAAGTAACACATTTGACAAGTAGATCTATCAAAGAAGAGAAAAAAAATCACCAAATGTTCTCATTTCTCAACCAGTAACCTGTTACTTTCAGACCATTATCTAAGGAACACTCTTTTCAACAAAACCTCTATAAATGTAATAGATAGGGATTTATTCTGCAAATGGAACTACCAGATTAAGTGTTCAGAAGAAAGATTAATTTTAGAAGTTCCCTGACACATGATCTACGTATAGTTGACCTGAACATTAGTATACTTATACTATGCATGATTTGAGATCTGCAAGTAATAAACAAAATAGGTATATCTCACTTTCCCGTACCTCCTAACCAGACACAGGCAGGTTTCCTGTCTCCCTGTCTCCTTTATCATAATCCTTTTCTTTTGTATGTACATAAAAAAACAGGCCATAGTTTATGACCAGCCTGGTCAACATGACTTTCTGAAGGAAGCGGACTGCTCCTGCAGGACCCAGGAGACCCCCCTCAAAGTGTGAGTGTCCCAACTGCAGAATTGGGAAAGGGGGACTCTCCTCTCCCGAACACACACCCCCACTGGAGAAGCTGAAGGTCTGTTTGCGGGAGAAGTTTCTGACTTTACCTGGAACTGAGTCAATCTGGAGAGCTGGGTGAGATACAGAGGTAGAGGAAGCAGCGGAAAAGTGCTGGGAGCTCGCTGGGTCCCCTAGCAGGCCATTCCTGCTGGTACCACAGGGCTCCAATGGGAGAGGAGCAGGAGGTAAAACTACACAGGGAGAAAAGTCTCTAGCTGAACTTTGTAACAATTTGAACCGGGTGAGAAGCCTCCTGGCCAGAACTCCAGGGAGGGCGCCAATCCAGTGTACAGACTCCACAGGTGGGGAAGAACCAAGCCCTTTTCTTCTGCAGCTGGGAGGCAGATAGTCTGGGGCAGATTTTCAAGCCTGGAAATGGTCTGGGGGCTGTTGTGGAGGGCATGGTGGGAGTGAGTCAGGCACTTTGGTTTACATGGGAGCTGGGTGAGGCCTGTGACTGCCAGCTTTCCCCCACTTTCCCAACAACCTTGGATGACTCAGCAGAAGCAGCCATAATCCTCCCAGGTACAAAACTCCAGTGACATGGGAATCTCATCCCTACCCCTCATAGCAGCTGCAGCAAGATCCACCCAAGGAGAGTCTTAGTGTAGACACACCCAGCCCCTCCCCAACCTGATAGTCCTTCCCTATCCATCCTGGTAGCTGAAGACAAAGGGCATATATCTTAGAAGTTCTAGGGCCCCACCCACCACCAGTTACTCCCCATAATACCACAGCTGATGCTCCCTAGAAAGCGCCACCTCCTGGCAGGAGGCCAACCAGCACAAAAATAGAGCATTAAACCAACAAAGCTAAGGACCCCAACAGAGTCCACTGCAACCCCATCACCTCCAACAAAACAGGCACTTGTATTCATGGCTGAGAGACCCATAGATGATTCACATCACAGGACTCTGTGCAGACAGCCCCCAGTACTAGTCTAGAGCCAGGTAGACTCGCTGGGTCACTAGACCCAGAAGAGAGACAACAATCACTCCAGTTTGTCTCACAGGAAGCCACATCCATAAGAAAAGAGGGAGGGTACTACATCAAGGGAATATCCCATGGGACAAAAGAATCTGAACAATAACCTTCAGCCCTAGACCTTCCCTCTGACAGAGGCTACCCAAATGAGAAGGAACCAGAAAACCAACCCTGGTAATATGACAAAACAAGGCTCTTCAGCACTCCTGCAAAATCACACTAGTTTACCAGCAATGCATCTGAACCAAGAAGAAATCCCTGATTTACCTGAAAAAGAATTCAAGGGGTTAGTTATTAAGCTAATCAGGGAGGGACCAGAGAAAGGCAAAGCCCAATGCAAGGAAATTCAAAATATGATACAAGAAGTCAAGAGAGAAATATTCAAGGAAATAGATAGCTTAAAAAACAATTAAAAATTCAGAAAACTTTGGACACACTTTTGGAAATGTGAAATGCTCTGGAAAATCTCAGCAATAGAATTGAACAAGTAGAAGAAGGAAATTTAGAGCTCAAAGACAAGGTCTTCAAATTAACCCAATCCAACAAAGACAAAGTAAAAAGAACAAGAAAATACAAACAAAGCCTCCAAGAAGTCTGGGATTACGTTAAATGACCAAACCTAAGAATAATCGGTATTCCTGAGGAAGAAGAGAATTCTAAAAGCTTAGAAAATATATTTGGGGGAATAATCAAGGAAAACTTCCCTGTCCTTGTTAGAGACTTAGACATCTAAATATAAGAAGCACAAAGAACACCAGGGAAATCATCACAAAAAGATATTTGCCTACGCACATTGTCATCAGGTTAACTAAAGTTAAGACGAAGGAAAGAATCTTAAGAGCTGTGAGACTAAAGTACCAGGTAACCTATAAAGGAGAACCTTATCAGGTTAACAACAGATTCTCAGCAGAAACCCTACAAGCTAGGAGGGTTTAGGGCCTTATCTTCAGCCTCTTCAAACAAAACAATTATCAGACAAGACTTTTGTGTCCAGCAAAACTAAGCATCATATATGAAGGAAAGATACAGTCTTTCAGACAAACAAATGCTGAGAGAATTCACCATTAGCAACCCACCACTACAAGAGCTGCTAAAAGGAGCTCTAAATCTTGAAACAAATCCTAGAAACACATCAAAACAGAACCTCTTTAAAGCATAAATCACACAGGACCTATAAAACAAAAATACAAGTTAAAAAGTAAAAACAAGAGCCAAAAAATCAAAGTACATAGGCAACAAAAAGCACAATGAATGCAATGGTACCTCACAGTTCAATACTAAAAGTGATTGTAAATGGCCTAAATGCTCCACATAAAAGATACAGAACCACAGAACTGATCACCAACCAAATATCTGCTGCCTTCAGGAGACTCACCTAGCACATAAGGACTCACATCAACTTAAAAGTAAAAGGGGGGAAAAGGGCATTTCATGCAAAAAAAAACACCAAAAGCAAGCAGGAGTAGCTATTCTCACATCAGACAAAACAAATTTGAAGGCAAAAGCAGTTAAAGAAACAAGGAGGGACATTATATAGTGGTAAAAAGCCTTGTCCAACAGGAAAATATCACAATTCTAAACATATATGTACCTAACACTGGAACTCTCAAATTTATAAAACAATTATTAATAGGCCTAAGAAATGAAATAGCAACACAATAATAGAGGGTAACTTCAATACTCCACTGACAACACTAGACAGGTCATCAAGACAGAAAGTCAACAAAGAAACAATGGATTGAAACTATACCTTGGAACAAATGGATTTAACAGATACATATGGAACATTTCATACAATAACTGCAGATTATACACTGTATTTAACAGTGCATAGGACTTTCTCCAAGATAGACCATATGATAGGCCATAAAAGGAGCTCTTAATAAATTTAAGAAAATCTAAATTATATCAAGCACTTTCTCAGACCACAGTGAAATAAAATTGGAAATCAACTCCAAAAGGAACCTCCAAAACCATGCAAATACATGTAAATTAAATAAACTGCTCCTGAATGAGCACTGAGTCAAAAACAAAATCAAGATGGAAATTAGAAAATTCTTCAAACTGAATGACAAAAACCCTCCAACTGAATGACAGTGAAAACCTCTGGGATACAGCATAGGTGGTGCTAACGGGAAAGTTCATAGTCCTAAACACCTATGTCAAAAAGACTGAAAGGGCACAAACTGACACTCTAAGGTTACCCCTCAAGGAACTAGAGAAACTAGAGAACAAACCAAGCCCAAACCCACCAGAAGAAAGGAAATAGCCAAGATCAGAACAGAACTAAATGAAATTGAAACCAAAAAATACAAAAGATAAATAAAACAAAAACTGGTTCTTTAAAATGATAAATAAAAATAATAGACCATTGGCAAGATTATAGCCAAGAGGAGAGAAAATCCAAATAACCTCACTAAGAAACGTAACAGGAGATATTACAACTGACACCACTGAAATACAAAAGATCATTCAAAGCTACTATGAATACCTTTATGCACATAAACTAGAATACCTAGAAGAGATGGACAAATTCCTGGAAAAATACAACCCTCTTAGCATAAATCAGGAAGAATTAGATACCCTGAACAGACGAATAACATGCAGTGAGACTGAAATGGTAATTTAAAAATTACCAACAAAAAGAAAGTCCAAGATCAGACGGATTCACAGGAGAATTCTACCAGACATTCAAAGAATTGGTACCAATCCTTTTGACACTATTCCACAAGACAGAGAAAGAAGGAAGTCTCCCTAATTTGTTCTCTGAAGCCAGTATCACCCTAATACCAACACCAGGAAAGGATATAACCAAAAAAGAAAATTACAGACTGATATCCTTGATGAACATAGATGCTAAAATCCTTAACAAAATACTTGCTAACTGAATCCAAAAACATTTCAAAAATATAATCCACCATGATCAAGTAGGTTTCATAGCAGGGATACAGGGATGGTTTAACATACACAAGTCAATAAATGTGATACACCACATAAACAGAAAAAACAAAAATCACACAATCATTTCAATCGATGTAGAAAGGCAATTGACAAAATCCAACATTTCTTCATGATTAAAAACTCTCAGCAAAATCAGCATCTATGACAAACCCACAGTCAACATAATACTAAATGGAGAAATGTTGAAAGCATTCCCTCTGAGAACTGGAACAAGACAAAGACGCCCATGCTCACCACTCCTCTTCAACATAGTACTGGAAGTCCTAGCCAGAGCAATCAGACAAGAGAAAGAAATAAAGGGCATCCAAATCAGTAAACAGGAAGTAAAACAGTTACTGCTGACGATAAGATTGTTTACCTTAAAAACCCTAATGACTCCTCCAGAAAGCACCTAAAACTTACAAAAGAATTCAGCAAAGTTTCTGGATACAAGATTAATGTACAAAAATCAGTGGCCCTTCTACACACCAACAGTGACCAAGTGGAGAATGAAATCAAGAATTCAATCTATTTTACAATAGCTGCAAAAAATAAAATACTTAGGAATATACCTAACGAAGGAGTTGAAAGCCTCTACAAGGAAAACCACCAAACACTCCTGAAAGAAATCACAAATGTCATGAAAAAAATGGAAATACATCCCATGTTCATGTATGGGTAGAATCAATATTGTGAAAATCATACTGCCAAAAGCAATCACAAATTCAATGCAATCCCCACCAAAATACCACCATCTTCTTCACAAAATTAGAAAAAACAATTCTAAAATTCATATGTAACCAAAAAAGAGCCCACATAGACAAAGCAAGACTAAGTAAAAAGAACAAATCTAGAGGCTTCATACTACCTGATTTCAAACTATACTATAGGGCCATAGTCACCAAAACAGTGTGATACTGGTACAAAAATAGGCACATAGACCAATGGAACAGAATAGAGAACCCAGAAATAAACCCAATACTTACAGCCAACTGATCTTTGACAAAGCAAATAAAACATAAAGTGGGGAAAGGACACCCTATTCAACAAATGATGCTGGAATAATTGGCAAGCCACATGTAGGAGAATGAAACTGGATACTCATCTCTCACCTTATATAAAAATCAACTCAAGATGGATCTAGGACTTAAATCTAAGACCTGAAACTATAAAAATTATAGAAGATAACATCAAAGAAATCCTTGTATACATTGGGTTAGGCAAGGTTTTCATGACTAAGAACCCAAAAGCAAATGCAAGAAAAACAAAGATAAATAGCTGGGACTTAACTAAACCTAAGAGCTTTTGGATGGCAAAAGGAACAGTCAGCAGAGTAAAGAGACAACCCATAGAGTGGGAGAAAATCTTCACAATCTATATGTCTGACAAAAGACTAATATCCAGAATTTACAATGAACTCAAACAAATCAGTAAGAAAAAAACAAATAACCTCATCAAAAAGTGGGCTAAGGACATGAATAGATAATTCTCAAAAGAAGATATACGAATGGCCAATGAACATATGAAAAAATGCTCAACATCAGTAATGATAAGGGAAATGCAAATCAAAACCACACAGTAGATGTTGGCGTGGATGCAGTGAACAGGGAACACTTCTACATTGCTAGTGGGAATGCAAACTAGTATAGCCACTATGGAAAACAGTGTGGAGATCCCTTAAAGAACTAAAAGTAGAACTACCATTTGATCCAGCAATCCCACTACTGGGTATCTACCCAGAGGAAAAGAAGTCATTATCCAAAAAAGATACTTGTACATGCATGTTTACAGCAGCACAATTCATAATTGCAACGTTGTAGAACCAACTCAAATGCCCATCAATCAATGAGTGGATAAAGAAACTGGATAAAGATATATATGACACATAATACTATGCAGACCTGAAAAGGAATAAACAGCATTTGCGGAGACTTTTTTTTTTTTGAGACGGAGTCTCACTCTGTCACCCAGGCTGGAGTGCACTGGCATGATCTTGGCTCACTGCAACCTCTGCCTCCCAGGTTCAAGCAATTCTCCTGCCTTAGCCCCCACCAGTAGCTGGGATTACAGGCATGTGCCACCACACCTGGCTAATTTTTTTTTTTTTTTTTTAGTAGAGGTGGGATTTCGCCATGTTGGCCAGGCTCGTCTCAAACCCCTGAACTCAGGTGTCCATCCACCTCGGCCTCCAAAAGTGCTGAGATTACAGGCATCAGCCACTGCACCTGGCCTGGAGACTATCATTCTAAGCGAAGTAACTCGGGAATGGAAAACCAAACATCGTATAGTCTCACTGATATGTGGGAGCTAAGCTATGAGGACACAAAGGCATAAGAATGATGCAATGGGGCCGGGCGCGGTGGCTCACGCCTGTAATCCCAGCACTTTGGGAGGCCGAGGCGGGTGGATCACGAGGTCAAGAGATCGAGACCATCCTGGTCAACATAGTGAAACCCCGTCTCTACTAAAAATACAAAAAATCAGCTGGGCATGGTGGCGCGTGCCTGTAATCCCAGCTACTCAGGAGGCTGAGGCAGGAGAATTGCCTGAACCCAGGAGGCGGAGGTTGCAGTGAGCCGAGATCGCGCCATTGCACTCCAGCCTGGGTAACAAGAGCGAAACTCCGTCTCAAAAAAAAAAAAAAAAAAAAAAAAAATGATGCAATGGTCTTTGGGGACTTGGGGGGAAGAGTGGGAGGGAGCCAAGGGATAGAAGACTATAAATATGGTGCAGTGCATACTGCTCACGTTATGGGTGAACCAAAATCTCACAAATCACTGCTAAAGAACTTACCCATGTAATCAAATACCACTTGTACCCTAATAACTTATGAAAAAATAAAAATAAATAAATAAACAAACAGGCCATGCTCTACGGGTATCACTTCAAAACATGACAGACATCAAAGGGCCATTGCTAGTAGCCACAGCTCATCCTAGTTGCCTCAAAGCAACTGCAGGTAACTGTATTAGTCCATGCTTCTGGAGATTTTGTACTTGGATCATCTTGAACTCTATTCCCATTTAGAAAAAAAAAAAAAAGTGCTCAATTTCACATAGACACATTCTTTGAGGCTAAAGCAAACATTATTGATTTTCAATGTGAAAATAAAATATATAAACTATTCTTGGAGTTATTTCTAAACAGAACTAATACCAAAATCATCTATTTTAAAAATATATAACTCATCAAATGAATCTTCAGCCAACAATTGTTCAAGAACAATGTTAACAGCACATGTGGGAAAGCTATGTTTTTCAGGATTTGACATTTTCAGTGATCAAGAATTACTATATTTTGTAAATGGAAATACCACTACTAAAACCAGAATGCTATAATTAGAAGAATGTCTTTTGTTTCCAAAGTCATAATAAAAGTGAGCTACTTCATGCAAAGTTACTTGGCATAAACACTGCAGCCACAAATGCATCTGGCAAGTATTATTGGGGCAAACGGGAATTAAATATGATAGTATTGTAAGCAACACAATTCTATTGCTAATTAATAACATTTCACAGTTGTCCATCATTCAATTAACATATTATTAAACATCATTACTTTTTCTTATATCATCCTCCACTAGGATAAAACTCTCAATCCAGCAACTCTATAGTGCCTACTTAACGAAGGAGCATCCTAGGATTCCGTTTCCTGTGTTCTCTTCCAGAAAAGACATCTTGGATGGGAACAATGCTTGATGGTGCCTCCTGCAGCTTTAGATGAGAGATTTCCTGCAGAGGAGGCTGAGAATGGAAGTTCCTACACTTCTAGGAAAACTCATTATTGTTTAGCCATAAGGACAATAACAACCAGAATTGTCCCAATTAATCAACAATAGCTTCTGGCCAGGACACAGCTGGCCTCTGAAAAGCAGCAAACTATTCACTTCCCCATGCTTCTGAAACTCACCCAATCAGTGACAGCCACACTCCAGTGACCCTGCTTTCACTAAAGGTCAACTAACCACTAACAAATCTCACTTCTGAAGGCTGCCAATCACTGAGTTCCACACTTCCACAAATATTCTCTGTTCAGAGAAACAGTGGCCCACAAGCACAACTGTCCCTTAATTGAACAATAAATTCAGCCTTTTGTTTGCTATTAAGTAGTAGCCCTTCTTCTTTTTTTTTTTTTTTCTTCTGAGATGGAGTCTTGCTCTGTCACCAGGCTGAAGTGCAGTGGCATGATCTTGGCTGATTGCAACCTCCACATCCCAGGTTCAAGCAGTTCTCCTGTTTCAGCCTCCTGAGTAACTGGAACTACAGGTGTGCGTGACCACACCCAGCTAATTTCTGTATTTGTAATAGAGATGGGGTTTTACCATGTTGGCCAGGCTGGCCTCGAATCCTGACCTCAAGTGATCCACCTGCCTCAGCCTCCCAAAGTGCTGGGATTACAGGCATGAGCCACCGTGCCCAGCCTAAGTGGTAGCCCCTTCTACTAGTGACACTTTTTTACTGTTACCCTATGGAGGCTTCTGTAGTTCTCTTCAGCTTTCTGGACTTTCTCTTCTTAACATCTCCCCTCCCTTACTATCTGTCTTTCTCCTTCAGTGATGTGCTACGTATGCTTTTCATATTGCCTCTCTGTTTCCGTTTTCTGGCTCTATTTTTGTTTTGTTTTTTTTTTGGATATCTCCTATCTCATATTGTAGATTACATTCAAGTATTTTCCAACTCTTGATAATGTTTCCTCTCCCTAATCTTTCTTTATTTGTTAAATAAAAGTATCTTTCCGTTGAATCTCGGTAGACTCTATTGGATTCCTAAAATCCCTTTGGACTTCCACACGGGACTCAGACTATGGGACCCCACCCCAACCAATGCCAGCCTCACAGAACTGGAAGCCTGCAAGGAGTCATCCAGAACACCGGTCTCTGCTCTTGCTTTTTTCTTGGGTCTTCTCAAACACGCATGTCACATGCATGTCTGTGTTTCTGGCTCCTCAAAAACACAGTAACAGCCCCTTCCCTATCTAAGTTTTGAGGTTTTCGCGAGTAAAAGTATAAAACTTATCAGAGTACCCTGAAAATACACTGCATGATCCAATGACATAATGGATAGTACTGGTCAAAAATAGCACTTAATTCCATAAATAGCTGATCTGAATTCTGCCAATTAGATGGTAGAATACCATTTCTCTGAAGAGGTTTTGTCAAGTTTGTGGAAAAAAAGATAAAAAGTATCTACCAGCAGAGGAAAGATATCCTTTTTTATTTCCACAGAAGGAGTAAGAATCAAAATTTTATATGAATTCAAATATTAGTATTGATAGCTATAAAAAATAAAGGCAAAAGAGCATGGCTTCCTCCTAGCATATTTCTGACTTTTGCTTCCTCATCTACATAATAGGATTACCCCATTTGCCTGCCCACATCTTAAGGTTTTGTGAGGGTATCAGATCTTATTTGGTAAAATATTTTAATAGTGTAGTATTAAAAGGCATGAGAATATAAAGGAGAAAACACATTGCGTTGCCATGTCATATTTCGACTACCACTTGAATGTCTGAACACATATGTTCAAACAATAAAACCCATTCTGCTAAACACGAACTTGTGTATAAAGATTCCTCCCTACATTTCCCAAAAGATCCATGTACTGAAAATGTGAAAAATCTTAGGATTAATTGAGCCTTTCATTGTGAGGTATACGCAAAGGAAAATCAATCAGGAAACACAAGCTTCAGATTCAAACTCCTGACACTCTGCAGCCCAGGGCCAGAAATCCTCTCCTTCCTTACCTGACCCACATCTTGCTAGGGAGCTGGAGGGCTCCTGGGGCTCTTCTCCAACACACATTTCTGAACAGTCATCGCTGCCCTCTGCAGAAAGGAATAAAATCCCTCAGAGGTCTCAGTATAAAACCAACAAAAAACCATGAAGAGAAAATTTAGTGAAGATATGGGAAACTGAAGTATCTCCTAGGTGGGGCTGCCACCAGCCCAGGCCCTCCTGGTCTGCCCTGTGGGTGGGTGCCCTGTGGCCTGTAGGCAGACGCACTCCAGTGCTGTCCCTAAGTCTGAGAAGCATCCACCATCTCACTTCCTCCCTGGACTCCTCACTCTCTCCTTCTCCCCCTCCCCCTTTCCTCTGCATATTTCCTCTGTCTCTGCCCTGGTTTCCTGTGGCCAGTGGCTCCAGGTGCTTCTCTTTGTTTCCATGTGTTTCTGTCCCCTTCTCTGCTCCTGTCTTTTTCTCTGGCACCCCTGACTCTGCTCTTTACTACTTTTCCTCATCTCCTTTATTTCCTTGTTTACCCCCTTTCTCATACTGGGCACCAGGAAAGGCATCCTTGGAAAAAGGGAAATGAACCAGATAAGGAAGGGGATCAGGAGCAGAGAGGGCCAAGGCAACACCACATAGTATAGGGAAGCATGGCTCAGGAGCCCACACAGAAAAAAAGGTCAGATCATTGCAGCTCTTGAAACAATTGATGCCATTAGTAGAGATGAGATAGATGATATGGGCTGGGGTCCATGATGGGTGGAAGCCACAGAAATCCACAGGAAGGATAACTCATCTAATCCTG
Organism: Cebus imitator; assembly: GCF_001604975.1. Taxonomy (NCBI): domain Eukaryota; kingdom Metazoa; phylum Chordata; class Mammalia; order Primates; family Cebidae; genus Cebus; species Cebus imitator. The sequence goes on from NW_016107372.1 coordinate 1,323,152, forward strand.
TGCAACAAAGATCACCATGTCTAAGGGGAAAGGAAAATCATCTGATTGATATCTTGCAACTAACAACTGTGCTAAATCAGAGAAAATGAGTCTGATGAGTACAAGTGCAAACAGGACATTCATCCCTTTACTGAGAGAGCAAACCCTGGAGAAGGAGGAGTTTCTAGGTTCAGTAGAGGTGTTGGTTTCCACTGTGAAGTGTTCAGTTCCTGAAAGACATTGCAGTGGAGAAGGTCCCATGATAAATGTCTTCAGGCGCATGGATGGAAGAGCTTGGAAGGCAGGTCTGCCTAACAGACATGTATTAAAGACTTGAGAATCATTCCACTACCTGAGCAGATGAGATTGCAGGTGAAAAATTCTTATCCTCTGAGTATGCTTGTGTGCCACTCTCTACCTACAGGGACCTTAATCAGAAAACTCACTATTGACACAAGCGCCGTTTGCTGGAAGCTGCTGCTGTCTAGTGACTGGCTTCAGCTCCAAGGCCCTGGCCCTGTGCCTTTCTTCTGACAATAGTTCGCACTCTTTATGGGTTCTTTAATTATTTTGATCTGTCTCTTGCTCTGCATAGTTTCCTCTGTGCTTCCTTCCCACACTGATATTGTTATTTGTATAATTTTCTCTCCGTATCTTATTTCCAATCGAGAACATCCTCTTTTACTTTCTCTTTTTCTGTCTCTGTTTCTTTGGGTTTTACCTTACCCTCTTAGATGCCTGTAAAATGTCTATGACTTTACATGTTGTCCTCATTCTCAAATATCTCATTGCCCAGGTTGAAAAAGTTCTTCTGTTTACACAGGGGCTGTAAAACCAGAGACCCTTTGCTTGTCAGCTGGGTCCCAGTGGTCTCTCACATGACTTTCCTCAATTGCAAATATTCAATCATTCATAAAACTTATGTCTGTGTTCCAGATACTTCTGGAAGTAGGCTGAAAACAACCTCCCTGCCTCAATTGCCATAACCTGCTGATGTTTAGGTTTACTGTGTGTTTAATAACATCACCCAGGTACTCCTTCTCTGGTGGCCCCAGCCTACCCCTGGCATATTCTGTCTCTCTACATCTCCATGCAGGAATATGGTTTCCATTCAGGGGCTCAGCTTACCTTGATTCTTTGTCTGGGTCATAGTTTTCAAAAAGGCACAACAGAAAATTGACATAATTCCATCTGTATTTATGGGAACGTGAAGAAGAGAAGGGTAGGATGGGAGAAAGGGAAACCTTTTTTCCATGCCAACTAGAAAACAAAGATGTTCTGAAATATCTAAAGACTTAAATCAGAATTACCTTCTTCTTCACCCCGTAGTAGACCAAGCCTTTTCTCTGGTTCTCCTTCGTTAGTGATTTGGGGAATGTGTACAGCAAATGTCTCTGCAGAGAAACAAGAAATTGACAAACCACAGAGGGTAACTTGGATACGGACCTCGGCGCATTTACACCATCTAAGATGGACAAAGGCTAAGAGCCACCCACGTCTGTTTCCGCCTTTTCTGTATCTTGTTGTATCTCCTCTTTCTCCTTCTCTCTAATTCTCAGTGTCCTCCCCACAGCTCTGCCTCCATACAGTTCCCTCCCAGCTGGGCAGCACTTGGATTGTCTGGTCTTCTCTCCAACTGCCTCCTCCTGCCTCCCATTTCTTTCTTTTTTTTTTTTCTTTTTCAGTGACACTGTATCCCCTTTCTCTTATTTCTTTAGCTCTTATTCTAGATCCCACCTGTCCCAAGGAGCAGGCTCTATGCTATCTTGCCATGATTTCCCTTCCCTCCCACTAGCAATTTTTTTTCCTTAAAGTTTTGTATTGGTCCCTGCTGCACTACTCCAGGAACCTGCAGAACTCCTTGGGCTTCTTTCTGTTTTGACCCTGTGACCCTGCACTGACCGCCCAGCTGGCCTTGCACAAACATCACCCAGTGACATACCCAGGACACTGGTGCCCACTCTTCCTTTTCCACTTTGCCTTTGCGAAAATATCCTACTTGCATTTCTGTGCTTTATTTCCCAGTCTATAAAATAGAAGTTTAGCTGTTTGCCTACTGACATTTAAGTTTTTGTGAGGGTAAAGGCTCTTGTGCAATCTGGTGATCTGATCGACACTATCAGAAACCTGGACCACCTGGTCTCCCACCCCATGTCAGCACTCTCGTTTTCACCCCGACACATTTCTCTGCTTCTTCTGTTTCTACCTCTGTCTCTTGCCAAGGGACTCTCTTGGTACTTCTCTTCGTCTTGGTTCTTTTTCTGGAACTGTTCCTGCCTCCCTCGTGTCCCTCTTGCATCCTTGGTCCTGTGCTTTGTGTCCTTGCCCCATTTTATACCTATGAAGGCATGTGACAGTTTGCACTTATATCTTCATACACCTTTATATAGTGCTGCTCTGTGAAGGCTACTGGGCTTCTGTTAGACTCTCTGGACTTTTCTTCCAAACGTCTCCCCTCCCTGACTATCTGTCTCTTCCTCCTTCAGTGATGTGCTACATCTACTTTGCAAATTCCATCTCTGTTTATTTTCTCTGGCTCTATTTTTCTGGATATTTCCTACCTTGTAGAGTAGATTACAGTTACATATTTTCTAATTCTCAATAGTTTTTCCACTCCTCTCCTTAAACTTTCTTTATTTGTTAATAAAAATCTCTCTCCATCAAACCCTGGTAGACTCTCTCAGGTTCCTAAAAGCCCTTTGGGTTTCCACAGTGGACTCAGACCATGGGACTCCACCCCAACCCCTGCCAGCCTCACAGAACTGCAAGGAGTCTTCCAGGACACTGGTCTCTGCATTTCCTTCTTTCTGGGTCTCATCAGACACCTGTGTCTCATGCACTGTGTTTCTGGCTCCTCAAAACAACAATAACAGCACTTTCCCACCTAAGTCTTGAGGTTTCCAAGGGTAAAAGTGTAACAATTATCAGACTACTCTAAAAACACACTGCAGGATCCAATGACATAATGGAGAGTATTGATCAAAAATAGCATTTAGTCTCATAAAGAGTTCACCTGAATTCTGTCAATTAAATGGCAGGATACCATTTCTTTGAAGGCTTCATCAAGTCTGTAATAAAATGATTAAAAGTATCTACCAGCAGAGGAATAAAAGCTTCTTCATTCCCATAGAAGAAATGAGTGAGACTAGAATTTTAAATTCAAATAATAGTATTGATAGTGACGAAAAATACAGGCAAAACAGCATTTTTTCCTCCTACCGTATTCTGACCTTTATTTCTTCATCTATAAAATAGGATTACCCAGTTTTCCTGTCCCCATCTTAGGGTTTTGTGAGCGTATCAGGAGACCTGATCCAGTAAAATATTTTAATACTTTAGTATTAATAGGCAGGAGAATATGAAGGAGAGAACACATTGCCTTGTGTTGACATAATCCAATTACCACATTATATCTAAACACGTTTTCAAACAATAAAATCCATTCCGTTAAACACGGACTCTTGTATAAAGGATTCCTCCCTGCATTTCCCAAACAATCCATGTAGAGAAAATGTGAAAAATCTGAGACTTAATTGGATTTTTCACTGTGAAGTATACTCAGGGGAAAATCAACCAGGAAACACCAGCTCTGAATTCAACCTCTTGACACTCTGCAGCTCAGGGCCAGAAATCCTCCCCTTCCTTACCTGACCCACATTTTGCTAGGGAGCTAGAGGCTTCCTGGCTTCCATCACGCATTTCCAAACAGTCATCACTGCCCTCTGTGCAGAAAGAAAAGAAATCCCTCAATAAATTATGAAGAGAAAACAGTGAAGATGTGGGAAGCTGAAGCATCTCCTAAGTGGGGCTCTCCCCAGGCCCCCCTCCTGGTCTGCCCTGTGGCCTGTAAGCAGACACACTCCAGTGCTGTCTCTAAGTCTGAGAAGCATCCACCATCTCACTTCCTCCCTGGACTCCTCACTCTCTCCTTCTCCCCCTCCCCCTTTCCTCTGCACATTTCCTCTGTCTCTGCCCTGGTTTCCTGCGGCCAGTGGCTCCAGGTGCTTCTCTTTGTTTCCATGTGTTTCTGTCCCCTTCTCTGCTCCTGTCTTTTTCTCTGGCACCCCTGACTCTGCTCTTTACTACTTTTCCTCATCTCCTTTATTTCCTTGTTTACCCCCTTTCTCATACTGGGCACCAGGAAAGGCATCCCTAGAATAAGGGAAATGAACCAGATAAGGAAGGGGATCAGGAGCAGACAGGGCCAAGGCAACACCACATAGTATAGGGAAGCATGGCTCAAGAGCCCACACAGAAAAGAAAGATCAGATCATTGCAGCTCTTGAAACAATTGATGCCATTAGTAGAGATGAGAGATGATATGGGCTGGGGTCCATGATGGGTGGAAGCCACAGAAGTCCACAGGAAGGATAACTCATCTAATCCTGTGCAACAAGATCACCATGTCTAATGAGAAAGGAAAATGATCTGATTGATATCTTGCAAATAACAGTTGTGCTAAAGCAGAAAAAAATGAGCCTGATTATTGCAAGAGCAAATAGGACATTCATCCCTTTACTGAGACAGGTAATCCTGGAGAAGGGGGAGTTTCTAGGTTCAGTGGAGGTATTGGTTTCCATTTAGGATGTGTTCCGTTCCTGACAGACATTACAGTGGACAGATTCCTGGGATAAATATCTTCAGGCACATGAATGGAAGGGCTTGGAAGGTAGGTCTGCCTAGCAGACATGTACATGAGAATCATTCTACTACCTAAGCAGATGAGACTGGGGAAAGAATATTCTTACCCTCGGAGTATGCTTCCATCCCACTCTCTACCTAGGGGGACCTGGATCGGAGAACTCACTATTGACAGAGGTGCCCTTTGCTGTAAGCTGCTTCTACCTAGTGACTCTGACTTCTGCTCCACAGGCCCTGGCCCTGCTCTTTTCCTTGGACAATGGTTTTCACTCTTCATGGGTTCTTTAATTATTTTGATCTGTCTCTTTCTCTGCATAGTTTCCTGTGTGCTTCCTTCCCATGTTGCTGTTATTATTATGTTTGTTGCCATTTGTATAATTTTCTTTAATTTTTCTCCCTGAGGTTATCTCCTTTCTATGTGTCTTCTATTTTCTCCTTTTCTGTCCATTCCTTTGGGTTTCATCTTATGTTTCTGGATGCTGGTAAAATCTCCATTATTTTATATACTTTCCCCATTCTCAAAGTTCTCTTCTCCCAGGTTGGAAAAGTTTTTCTGTTTACGCAGGGGCGATGGCACCACAGATCCTTCCCTTGTCAGCTGCATCTTAAGGGTCTCCCGCATGACTTTTCTCAGTTGCATGACTTCAGTCATTCACAAAACATGTCCGTGCTCCAGATCCTTCTGGAGGTAGGCTGAAAACATTCTCCCCTGACTCAGTTGCCATAACCTGCTGATATTTAGGTTTAATGTGTAATAACGTCACTGACGCACTTCTTATCTGGTTCCCCCAGCCTACCTCTGGCATATTCTGTCTCCCTACATTCCCCATGCAGAGATATGGTTCCTACTCAGGGGCTCAGCTCACCATGATCCTTTGTCTCTCTCACAGTTTCAAAAAGGCTCAACAGAAAATTGACATAATTCCATCTATATGCATGCAAATGTGAAGAAGAGAATTTTATTCCCTACCAACTAGAAAACAAAGATGTTCTGAAATATCTAAATCTTAAATCAGAATTACCTTCTCCTTCACCTGGTAGTAGACTGAGCCCCTTCTCTGGTTCTCCTTCATTAGTGATTTGGGGAGTGTTTAGATCAAAGCTCTCTGCAGAGAAACAAGAAATTGACAGACAACAGAGGGTGACTTGGATACAGACCTCAGTATGTTCCTGCCATCCAAGATGGGAAAACGCTGACAGCCACCTCCATCTGTTTCCGCCATTTCTCCATCTTGTTGCATCTCCTCTTTCTCCTTCTAATTCTCAGTGTCCTCCCCACAGTTCTGCCTCCACACAGTTCCCTGGCAGCTCTTGGATTGCCTGGTCTTCTCTCCAACCGGCTCCTCCTGCCTCCTGTTTCTATGACTTTTTTCTTCTTCAGTGATATTATATTCGTTTTGTATTATTTCTTTAGCTCTTATTCTAGATCCCTCCTAATCCAAAGAGCAGGCTCTATTTCTATGCTGTCTTTCCATGATTTCCCTTCCCTCCCAGTGGGAACATTTTTTCCTTAAAGCCTTATATTGGTCCCTGGTTCTCTCCTCCAGGAACCTGCAGATCTCCTTGGGCTTCTTTCCGTTCTGACCCTGTGACCCTATTCTGACCCGGTGACCCTGCTCTGACCCCCAGCTGGCCTTGCACAAGCATCACCCAGTGACACACGCAGGACACTGATCCCACTCTTCCTTTTCTACTTTGCCTTTGTGAAAATATCCTGCTTGCATTTCTGTGCTTTATTTCCCAGTCTAAAATAGAGGTTCAGCTGTTTGCATACCAACGTTTAAGACCTTTTGAGGGGCTGGGCGTGGTAGCTCACGCCTGTAATCCGAGCACTTTGGGAGGCCGAGGCGGGCGGATCACGAGGTCAAGAGATCGAGACCATCCTGGCCAAAATGGTGAAACCCTGTCTCTATTAAAAATACAAAAATTAGCTGGGTGTGCTAATACAAAAATTAGTGGTGCATGCCTGTAGTCTCAGCTACTTGGGAGGCTGAGGCAGAAGAATTGCTTAAACCCAGGAGGCGGAGGTTGCAGTGAGCCGAGATCGCACCACTGCACTCCACCCTTGTGCCTGGCAACAGAGTGAGACTCTCAAAAAAAAAGACCTTGCGAGGGTAAAAGGAGCTCCTGTATAATCCAGTAATGTGACAGAAACCTTGCCCACCTGGTCTCCCACCCCATGATGGCGACTTCATTTTCACCTTGACACGTCTCTGCTTCTTCTGTTTCTACCTCTGTCTTTTGCTGTTGATCTCTCTTTCTTGGTACTTATCTTTGTCTTCGTTTCTTTCTCTGGGACTGTTCTTACCTCCCTCTTTCTTCCCTGGTGTTTTATGTCCTTGCCCCATCTATCACCCCTGAACTAGGGGTCAGAAAAGGCATCTCTGAGAGTGTATGTAATTTCCACATTATTTCACTCGACTAGTGAGCATGATGGAGAGTGTAGTGGAACAAGATGACTTTTCATAGCAGAGGTCTAAGACTTTGTGAAGGCTCAGATGAGAAAGTCATCAGAAAATGAAAGTGACTAGAAAATTTGTATGTAAACCTTGAGGCAGACATAAAGATGGATTTCTTCCCTGGGAAGAAAACTAGATTTAATCCTTATGACCCCAAGTAGTTATTGATTTAAGGTAGAAATGTAAGGTACGCCAACTTCCTTTTTTTTTTTTTTTTTTTTTTAAGACGGAGTCTCCCTCTGTGGCCACGCTAGAGTACAGTGGCACCATCTTGGCTCACTGCAATCTACACCTCCCAGATTAAGGTAATTCTCCTGCCTCAGCCTACTGAGTAGGTGGGATTACAGGCACACACCACACCCAGCTAATTTTTGCATTTTTAGTACAGACAGCGTTTCACCATGTTGGCCAGGATGGTCTCAATCTCCTGACCTGGTGATTCACCCGCCTTGGCCTCCCAAAGTGCTGGGATTACAGGTGTGAGCCACCTCACCTGACTCCAACTTCCATTTTTGAAAGAGTTGTTCGAGTTGGAATGAATGGCTGTGAGAGGTACAAGATCAGAGGAAGGATGTGAGTCTGGAGGCTGCTGCTCCAGTCCAAGAAATCTGACCAGAGTTTTTGTGTTAGGGTGGAAGGAAATGGACAGGTGAGATATGTGAACTCACTAAAAGTCAACTGGATGGCTGATGGGGTATTTAAGTTGAGGGAGGTGGGGAGAGTCATTAATGGCTCCTTGGTTTCTGCTTGAAAAATATAGTAACAGTGTTTCATCCTGAGATAGGGAACAGTGAGAGAGGGGTCAGATCTGATGTCAGGAAAGATGGTATGTGCAATCTTAGAGTTGTATTGAGGTTCCCGAAAAACATCCAAATGGAGGGGTCTTTCAGATATCTTCACGAACATGTTCAGGTACTCAGATGAATGAACTTAGAAGATAAATCTGGACATATGTGTTTTGAAATCATTAAGGTACGTATGGGAGGGACATGAAACCCTGGGGGGAAGTCAACTGCCTCTGAGGACATTACAGGTGCCATTTTGATAGGTTGGGGACATCATAAGCTAAAACTCACTGCTAACATGTTCCATTCTTGGGCCAGGAGTTATTTCTGTCTCGTGAATCTTGCCTGAATCCCTAAAATGTCCCATATTGTTCCCTATCCCTTTCAAGCAGTTTTTACTCTCTGCTAACTTTTCACTTACTCTATCTTTTTCTCTGTGTATAACTTTTCTGTCTCTCCTCCACTGTCTCTGTTTTCTAGCATTTTTCTTCTCTCTGCTCCTCTCATAATATTTTCTTCACATTTTAAATCCTGTACCTTATTTAATAATCAAGCTTATCTCCTTTCCTCCATGGTGCTCATTTCCATGCCTCTATCTGTTCTCTCTAGTTAGCTTTCTGTTCCTAATTTTTCAATTCAAAATTTAAATCTAAAAATTTATCTTATTCTTCTCCCATACCATTAAAGGTCTCATCTTTTGCTATTAACGAAGGGAAAGGGCATCAATGATAGACCGGACAAGGAAAATGTGGCACATATACACCATGGAATACTATGCAGCCATAAAAAACAATGAGTTCGTGCCCTTTATAGGGACATGGATGAATCTGGAAACCATCATTCTCAGCAAACTGACACAAGAACAGAAAAACAAACACCACATGTTCTCACTCACAGGTGGGTGTTGAACAATAAGAACACAGGGACACAGGGAGGGGAGCATCACACACTGGGGTTTGTTGGGCAGGCGGGACTAGGGGAGGGACAGTGGGAGATAGAGGTTGGGGAGCAATAATATGGGGAGAAATGCCAGATATAGGTGACAGGGGGATGGAGGCAGCAAACCACATTGCCATATATGTACCTCTGCAACAATCCTGCATGTTTTATACATGTACCCCAGAACCTAAAGTGCAATAAAACATATATTTAAAAGGCGGGGGGGACAGGGACTCTTCCTTTTGTGAAGTTCATTTCAACAGTCTTTCACTGAGTTTTCTGTATTGCAGTATACTCATTACATCCATGCTCTTGGCATAACCTCAAGAAATAAGTTTAAAATTATCTCTCCTTCCTTATAACTCAAAGTGGTATTATTACCCAAATATTACCCAACATGGTAATATTTGGATTCCACATCTATTTCGGTAAAACTGGCAGTCACTCAGATCTTACTTCATTTAATGCTTCAATCTATACTTTCCTTTCTCCCCCTTTCCCTATGTCCTGTGTCCAGGAAAACTCCAACCAGTCTGAGCTTATTCTTCCTTTGCTACTCGTGTCTCTCAAGAAAGGCAGGTAGAAGCTGGGCATAGTCAGTATGTGGGGAAGGATGCATGGATGGATGGATGGATGGATATATGGATGCATGGATGGATGGATGGATATATGGATGGATGGATGGATGGATGGATGGATGAATATATGAATAGATGGATGGATATATGAATGTATGGATATACGGATGGATGGATGGATGGATATATGGATGGATAGATGGATGGATGGATAGACAGATGGATGAATAGATAGATGGATGTATGGATGAATATATGAATAGATGGGGGAATGGGAAGGGAAATGAAAGAGTAGGTGTTTTTGTGTGTTGACAGAAAAATAAAGCTTTAATTTAAATCCTGATTACCTTCTGCATCATAAGGCAGTAACTGGGGCATTTCTTCTGATTCTCCTTCATCTACTTGTATAGCATGTTCACAGCACACTGCAGAGCAAAAGAAAAACATGACAGACAATTGACAGTGACCTGGACACCTACCTGGATGTGGCCATGCTGAGCTCTAATGTTCAGGTGTAGAACTGCTTCCTGGGAGTAAAGGTATCTTTGCACCAAACAAGAGTGGCTCCACTTCTTTTAGCACCTTGTCAGGCCCCTTTCCCCTCTCTGCCTCTCTCTCCCCTTTTTTGTCCCTCTAACCCTGTCTTTACACATTGCTACATCTGCACCATAAACCAACCCCTGGATTTTTTTGACTTGACTTCTTCTCCCTGACTTCTACCATTTCTTTGCATTTCTGTCTCTTTCTTCCTTCATGATGTTTGTCACCTCTTTGCCACATTATATCCTTATTTATTCTTCTAACTTTGTCACTTGTACTTTGTCCCTTCTATACACAGTATTTCATTATTCCTAAACAATCCCTGGAAAGTAAGTTTAAAATTATCTCTCTTTTCTCAAACCCCATCCTGGTCGGATTTAGATTCCATATTCCTTTAGATAAAATTGGGCCCACTTAAGCAACACCATTTGGTGCCTCCAATCAAAGCAATCTGTGTGACTCTGTACCCTTAAGCTCTCAACCCAGGAGCCCCTCCACTAAAGGACTTAGCTTTTGTTTACTTCCTGCCTTCCACACACATGGGGAAAACAACCACAATCTGAACAAAAGTGTATTAGAGGGGTGGTAGTGGAGAGAGAAGGACGGGAAGTGTTGCTTGCATAGAGATAAGCCAACTAATTTTAAGAGGTAATTGGTCATTTAAATCATAATTACTTCCCCCACCTGGTAGCAGGCTGGGTGCATTTTCAGCATCTCCTCCATCAGCCCTTGGAAGAGCTAATTGCTCATGAGACTCTGAAGAGAAACCTGAAAATAAACAAGACGCAATGATGAGAGCACAGATGTGAAGACGTTCTTGCTGAATTCTGGTGTTCAGCACTCAGGTGAAGCTTCTCCTTGGAAAAAACAACACCGTTGCTCCAAAAACCTCTCCCGAGTCCCACCAGAGCCTTGCTCTGCCTGTTTTCCTCCTGTTCATCTCTCTGCTACCTCCTTTCTCCTTCTCATTTTTTGGTCACCACATGCTCTTGCTTCTACACCATGAAGCACTGTCCATTTCCTTGACTTCCAGGATTCCCTCTCTTTTTCTTTTCTGTTGCTCCCCTGGGAACCTGCAGGCCTCCTTGAGTCTCCTGTGTGAACGCCTATCCCTAACCCTCTGGCTACCCTGCCCTCTGCCTACCTCACACAACCATCACCGCAGTGAGTCAGCAGGAATGTGGGTCATGTTCTTGTTTGACTAATTTGACCTGGTAAAAGATCTTACACGTTTCTATGTTTCTCCTTCTACTTTATTTAGCTTTAAAATAGAAATAAGCAAAAGTTTATCCATCTAAATTCATAAGCTGTGGAGATAAAATGGCATCTTGTTTACCAAAGTTCTTTGAACAATCACTATGTAAGACAGTAACACAATGGAAAATAATTGGCAAAAATTATCATTTAGTTTTTCAAGTAGTTGGTCTGATGGAACATGTTTCTTTTGAAGGCTTTCTATAGTAAAGGACAAAATAATAATAGTAACAGTAATAGTTTTTATTCTCTAGAGAAAATAAATAGCGGGTAGGTATGATCAAGTTTTCATTGTTAGTAGACATGAAAGACACCTTTCTCTGGCATATTTCTACTATAACATACACTTAGGAACATTTAGCAGAATTGTAGGATCCCAGGAAAAAATGGATCTTTTGACTGTGGAATGTGCTCAGAGTAAAATGCTGCAGGAAACACCAGCTCTGAATTCCACTTCCTGACACCCAGCAGGTTAGGGAGAGCAAGTCTTCCCCTCCTTACCTGGCCCACACCTTGGCGAGAAGCTCAAGGCTTCCTGAGGCACTGCTACATCACACATTTCATGACAGGCATTGCTGTTCTCTGCAGAAAGGAATAAGATCCCTCAGATATCTTGATTTATGGTCAAGAAGGCATCAAAACAAGAAAATAAATAATGAGAAAACTAAGAAAGCCTGATAAACTGGGAGGTCCCTGCTCCCCAAAAAACCTGACCTGAGGATAAAGTCCTTCAGTAACCTTCACCAGAGGCTGAAAATAATTCACCCATTGTGAGGAAATCTTCCTTTTCTTATACCTTGTTCTCTTTCACATTTTCTCACTCGTGTCTTTCCATTTGCTTCTGTCCATTTCCTCAATCTCTGCCTCTATTTTTTTCTACTGGTGTTTCTTGGAGCCTCTCTTTCCCAGATGCATTTCTCTCTTCTCTGCTTCTGCAGATTTTTCTCTTGCTTTCTCTGATACCACTCTTTCTCACCCATCCTTGGTCTCTCAATTGTGCCTTTCTAGCTCTCTCTAAAGAAAGACCTCCCTTTGATAATATATTCTAAACAGGACTTAGCTGGATTGGAGAAGGGTAAATGGAAGACAGTGGGTCAGAAAAACAATTCTAAAGGCATTATGGAGAAAACATAGGGAAAGTCTCAGTTTGAAATAAAGATTTAATAATTGAAATTATTGGGGGAAATTTTATTCTATCTTGAAGTAATATTTCAGGCAGGTGGCTCATTGTGAATGCCCTTGGATGTTACTTAAAAACCCATTTATTTACTTCTTAGTGTATTAAGGAGGTAAGTAGGAAAATGATACAATCTAATGTGCATTTTTAAATATCCCATCTAGTTGAAGTGCAAATAACACATTTGATAGAAGCAAGATTAGAGGGAGGCGATGAGCAAAGGACGTTGTCCTGAGAACCATGAGAGTGATGGAGATCTGGACCAGAGACCTGGTCTTGGAGATGCAAAGATGGACAGGCCGGAGGCAACCCAAAGGTGAAATGATTATGTTGGGTGCATAACTGGCATGTATTTGAGGGCGAGAGAGGAGTCATCCATGATGACATGACTAGGTTTCCAACTTAAAAAACCATGGGACGGTAGTGATCCATCTCTGAGAGAAAGAGTGCTGCGGAGGAGTTAGATCTAATTTGAGCAATGAAGATGTTGCTTTCAGTTCTCAAAGTACCAAGTTTAAGGTTCTTGAAAAAATTCAAGTGTGGATGTCCATTGGACCCATGAGTAAAGGTCCTTGGGTTCATGAATAAATGTACTCTAAAGATAATTTAGAGTGGAGATTTGTGCTCGGGAATCATTGGGCTACTCCGGGAGAGGCCTATTGCAATCTGATTATGTTGCAAGTGCCACTTTGATATGTGAACGGTTCAATCTGAAAACTCACGGTTAATGGAGCCAACCCTTGTAAAGTTGCTAATACCTAGTGCTGTTACCTCAAATCCGCACTGGCCCAATCTGTTTCTCTCTCCCTTTTATCCACTTTCACTCTCAAGTGATTTTACACCCTTTTTTTCTTAACTCTTCATCTATATATTTGCCTCTGTGCCTCTCCACTTCCCCCATTTCTTGGTATTTATCTTCCTCTCATCATTCTTTTTCCATATACTTCTCTCTCCATTTTTACCTCTGATCCTTGGCAGATTTTTCAGTTTACATTTTCTCTACTGTGTCTTATACTTCCTCCCTTTCCATTTCTGTTTCTCCCATTTCACCTTGGTCTGCTGTCTGCCAACACTATTTCAGTGTTGTCTCCCTGTGCAATTCTATCCTTCAGGCTCCCCTGTCTCTCCATATCCAAACTCCCCTCTTGGACTGCAACCACAGTGCCAGGGACTCCCAACTGGCCAACTCTGTAAGGAACATCTCTCACCTGAATCTGATATGGCCTAGGTTATTTCTGAGTTTCTCTTAATACTTCTATGAAATTAATTTAAAATAATCCCCTTATCTCAACCTGGGAGGGTAGGAATTTTATGTTCCTTTAGAAGATGGAATACATCCAGGTAATTTGTCATGTATTCTCCTCCGTCTACCTTTCCCATTTTCTCTTTTTATATTTGCCCTCAATGGAGACTCCATCTATTCAAGAGATCAGATCTCCTTTTTCATTGGTTCTCTCACATCTGTTGGCAGGTAAAAGCAGGTACATGGCTGTGTGAGGGGAGGAGGACTGGGAGGTAGCAGAGGGCTAAAACAGGAGACAAAATACAAGCTTTGCCTCCATGAAGACAAGGAAGCAAATCTTTAATAAGGGCACTGATCATTTAAATGATAGTCACCTTGTTTACCACACAGTAGTAATCTGGGTCTATCTTCTAACCAGCTTACATTGTTCATTTGGCAAGGTGGGTGTTCATAGCATGCTGAAGAAAACAATGTAAAAATTACCAAACTCAGACAGTGACCAGAGGAGAGACCTCAGAGTGCTCAGGCTGAACTTGATGTTCAAGCCCCAGGATCCCCCGCCCCTGAGGTCCAACAGAGCCTTGTTTCCCTCTTTTTCATTGAGATGCACATACCTTAAGTGTATATCATTGTGAAACCAACATCCCAGTCAAGATTCAGAACATTTCCACCATTACAGAAAATTGCCTTGTGCTTAAGACACGACTGCTCTGGTTTCTATCACCAGCAATAGCTCCTTCCTTCCTGGCACTGTACTTGTCTGTATTGTCTGTACTGGCACAAATAGGTTCATGTAGTATATACTCCTACAACTTGCTTCTTTTCCTCAACGTAATGTTTTTGAGATTTATCCATGTTGCTGCATCATGATAACAGTTCACTCCTTTTTATTGCTTAACAGTATTATACTCTATAAATTAGTCATAGTTTATTACTCTCTTGTTGAGCATTTGTGTTGGGTCCAGATTTTAGTTATTATGAATAAGGCTGCCATAAACATTCTTATACAAATCTTTGGGTGAACATATTTTCAGTTCTCTCATGTAAATACCTAGGAGTAAAACTGCCAAGATCATAGGTTAGGTTCAACGTTACAGGAAATTGCCAGGCACTTTCCCAAAGTGTTATTTATCATTTTACATTCCTACCAGCAAGGGATGGGAGGCCCAATTGTTCTATATTCTCAACAGCATTTGGTATTGTCAGTCTTTTTAATTTCAGCAGTTCTGGTGAGTGAATGACACCTCACTCTGACTTTAATTTGCATTTCCCTCAGGATTAATAATGTCATACACTTTTTGTTCTTGTTGGACATTTTATATCTCCTGTCCTGAAGTGTTTGTTCAAATCATTTGTCTATTTTTTGAATTGGTGGTGCGTCTTTTTATTATTCATTTATAGGAGTTCTTCATATATTGTGAGTACAATCCTTTGTTAGATATGTATATTGCAAATATTTTCTCCCAGTCTTGGCTTGTTTTTCCTTTTCTTAATGGTGACTTTGGATGGGTAGTTTTTAATTTGGTGACATCTCACTTACCAAGTTTTTCTTTTATGATCCATATTTTTTGCGTCCCGTATAACAAATTACTACCTACTCTCAGTTTACAAAGACGCTGTCTTATGTTTTCTTCTAGAAGCTTTATACTTTTAGTCTTAATTTCTAGATTTGTGATCCAACTTGAATTATTTTTTGTGGATGTTGTGTAGCAGAAGTGGCAGTTTCTTTCTTTTTCTTCCTTTCTTTTTTACCTCTTTTTCAATCTTTTTACAACTCATTCTATTTCTACCCATTTCTCACATTTCTACTCATAGTCCGAGGGAGTGGGCAGTGGTGAGCCTCGGGTGCCTGTCACCCAAAAACAGGAAGTGCCAGAAACTAACCTATGAGATGTGGATGTTGGGGCCAGCGGGATCCCCACAGTCCACAGGGAAAATAAGAGCCCCTGAGATGTGGGCAGTAGAAATAACGTCATTCCCTTCATCCTCACAGCCTGGAACACCCTAGTTAAAATATAATATTGACTCAAAATTTGTGCCTAGGTACAGTTGGGGTGGGGATCCATGGATTCACCCAACCTCAATTAAAAATATGGGAAAAAGTTTAAAAATAAAAAATAACAGGCCAGGCACAGTGGCTCATGCCTATAATCCCAGCATTTGGGGAAGCCAAGGAGGGCGAGGGCAGATCACCTGAGGTTGGGGGTTCAAGACCAGCCTCACCAACATGGTGATACCCCATCTCTACCAAAAATACACAAAATTAGCTGGGTGTGATGGCAGGTGACTGTAATCCCAGGAGGCTGAGGCAGGAAAATCAGTTGAACCGAGGAGGTGGAGGTTGCAGTAGCCAATATCACTCCACTGCACTTCAGCCTGGGTGATAGAGTGAACTCTGTCTCAAAAAATAAATAAATAACAATAGAAAAATTAAAAATAACTAAATGAAAAATACAATTTAACAACTATTTACATAGCATTTACATTGTATTAGGTACTGTAATCCAGAGATGATTTAAAATATACTGGTGGATGTGCGTAAGTTATATACAAATAAAACTATGCCATTTTATATAAGGAACTTGAGTATCCAGGACTGAGGGTGGTGGGTATTCCTGAAACCAATCCCTTGTAGAAACTAAAGGAGGCCTGCACGGTATTTGATTTCCTCTAGACCTTTTTCTGACTCGGATGTATCATAATATAAAAGTGAGATAGCTCTTTTTTGAATCAAGGTATGGTATTCACAAATCAACACAACTCATTCTTCATATTGACTTATTTTACTTTTCCCCTATTTAAATGCCCCTTATTGCTTCTTTATTTTCCAAAAAATAAACTCCAAATTCCTTAGCACAGGGTGTGAATTCCTCCAGAATTCACTCCAACTTCTTTCTCCAGAACCAGCTCCCAAACCCTCTCTCCCACACTCTGCAATTCAACCACATGGTTCTGAAAGCCCCCGACCAACCCGCTTTTCAGTCTTCATAGCTTTCACATGCCACTCCTCCTCAGTGTACCAGTATGTGCTGGGCTCCCTCATGACTTCTCCACTCTTAGTTTGGAGAAACAAGTTGACACAGGACTGCACTGAATGATAAATTTTCTAATACAAAGAAAATCTTTTTATCTTTGAACATGTCTGCAAGTATCAAAGAGGGCTCCCTCCTTTCCTATGAAAAGGCATCACTCATGTCTTCCTTCAAAAAAATGGAGACTTCAATCCTATGTTTTACAGCATCAAAGTCAAGTCCTGGCTGAGCAACCATTTGCAGGATTACTCGGTTAACGTTTGTTATTCCCATTATAAGCAAACTCCATAAGGACATAGGACATGTGTGTTTTTCATCATTATACTCCCCCTGGGCTTGGCATGTAATAGTTACTCATCAAACATTTGTCAAATATTAATGAAGAGTGAAAGAATGAATCAATGAAAGAAATGGGCTTGAATCCCCCAAAATTGTTGAGAAATACAGTTACCATTTTGGAAGCTTCTGTAAACCTCGTTTAAATCAGGATAGGCCATCAGGTTAACCCTGCTGAACAACGCTTCCAGATGTGACCAGCCAAACGTCTTTTCCAGTTCACTGAGTACACAGTACATCACTCTTGCCACTGGGACCAGGTTTCTAAAAGCTTCTTGAAAATGCTTAAAAATATTAAATGGAGAATTATGTAGTTAGAAATTTGTGGGTTATAAAAGACTTGTAGGTTGGAGATAGAACAGCTGTTCTCTTGTGAAATGTTAGAATTTTGCATATATGGATGACTTCTTAAATGTCCTCTGCCATGAAAATACTCTAATTTTTTGAACCTGACTCCCTGACATTGTTGTACACTTGAGAGGAGAGATGTGTTGTGGGCCTTTAGAGCCTGGCCAGGTTACTTCAGGAATGGCCTTAAGTCGTGAGAGGCCATTCTGTTGTGTGGATAATAACCATTACTAGGATTGTCCTGGCCTGACTCGCTCCAGGAAGCCAATCAACCAGCCCCCTATGGTGACTCCTGGCCAAAGGGTACAGAAAATTCACAAAGACAAACTGAAGACTTGTCCTCAGTATCCCTAAGGGCATCCGCTGCTAACATTTACTTGCCTTCTGGGGCTCTAGGAATGTCCAGAGATCAATCAATGATTTGGAGAGAGAGTAGCAAGCATCCACTTCCAAATGTATCCTAACATGACACACCTTCCCTGTGAGTTTCAAAAATCTCAGGCTCAAGTGTTTCAACTAAGCAGGTTTTGTAATGAAATGCTGCCAAGCTCACTTATGTACTTGAATTTTGGCTACCATTAGATTGTATACGTTACCTAGGACGATCATACAGCATTCTCATTCTCTGCCCTGCCCCACCTCCCTGACCACACCCCTCCCCAACATTTACTACAGAAGAACAGATGTTTTCTGTGATGCCTGCTTCTCCTGTCACCGCCTAACTTGCAGGATGGTGAAGGTCCCCACTCACAGGAGGCCCTTCAGCCTGTTCATTGCATCTTAAAGTTTGGCATAATTGAGTGTGGACCCGGTTTACCATCATTTGGAAATTCTTACTAACCTCATACATCTGCTCAGAGATGAAGGAGCGGTCTCGGAGGCCCATAAGGAAAGGAAATGGCCTTGTTATTGCACTTGCAATCTCCACCTTGTGTTCCCTGAAGAACCTGAAGATGGGCTCAGGGAAAACCTGCTCCTGCAGGTTCTGACCCTCTACGTTCTGGATCTCTGTGACCATCCTAAGAAATAAAGATACAATGTTGAAATAGACACTGAGTTTCTAAGAGGTGGTGGCTAGAAGATTTTAGACATGAAGAATGGTCAATGGAGAACCAACATGTGTAAAACAGACATTCTTGTGGGGAAACCACAATAAATGGAATTTATTTCTTTTGGAAAAAATCAAGGTAGAAAAAAGGAACGGTCTGTACATAGAAGTAAAAAGTCTCACACTGCTCCAATCAAACTATTATAAAGAGACCTTCACGTGAACTTTCTAGGGAAAATATGCAATTAAAAGATGTGAAAATCTTTATAAGAGTTGACATGATACTGTGGTAATTAATTTTATGTGCCAACTTGGAGGGTGTTTTGGATAAGATTATTTAAATCGGTGAATTTGAAGTAGGGCAGATTGCTTTCCATCATACAGATGGGGCTTGCCCAACACATCGAAGGCCTGAATAGAACAAAAAGACAAGTGTCCCCAAGAAAGAAAGAATCTTCTAGCAGGCTGCATTCAGACTGGAACTGCACCATCAGCTCTCCTGGGTCTCCAACCAGCAGGCCCACACTACAAATTTTGGACTTGCCAGCCTTCATAACTGCAAGAGCCAATTCCTTATAGCAAATCTCTTTCTCTATATACACACATCCCATTGGTTTTGTTTCTCTGGAGAACTTTAACTTGCAGAGAAAGAAATAAAAAGCTGACTGAGATATCACAGAACCTAACCCTGAACAGCAAGTCTTCTTAGTTAACAATAAAGAGAGGAAATCTCAGGAGACGTAAAGGAGATGTACCTCCTCCATCTGTAACTGCAGAGGGAGGGTGGCAGTCTGCATCATAAAATTGGTTCAAAGACTCTCATCTGGTAAGGTTTGATTAAGAGTAGTCACAAGAAAATCATTCTTTCTCTGGTCCAGCACAGAGACTTGTGTGAATATGCAAAACTAGGATACACTGATCTGTCTAAACTTGCCTGCAGAGGTGATATATGGAGACCTCTGGATTTCAAACTTTTATTTATTTTTTTATTTTTTTCCCCCATTTATTTATTTTATTGCATTTTAGGTTTTGGGGTACATGTGAAGAACATGCAAGACTGTTGCATAGGTACACACGTGGCAGTGTGATTTGCTGCCTTCCTCCCCATCACCTACATCTGGCATTTCTCCCCTTGCTATCTCTCCCCAGCTCCCCACCCCCCACCATCCCTCCCCTATTTCCCCCCAACTGACCCCAGTGTGTAGTGCTCCCCTCCCTGTGTCCATGTGTTCTCATTGTTCAACACCCGCCTATGAGTGAGAACATGCAGTGTTTGATCTGCTCTTCTGTCAGTTTGCTGAGAATGATGGTTTCCAGGTTCATCCATGTCCCTACAAAGGACACAAATTCATCGTTTTTGATGGCTGCATAATATTCCATGGTGTATATGTGCCACATTTTCCCTATTCAGTCTATCGTCGATGGGCATTTGGGTTGGTTCCAGGTCTTTGCTATTGTAAACAGTGCTGCAATGAACATTTGTGTGCACGTGTCTGGATTTCAAACTTTAAGGCTATGCCTGGGAAATTAATTTTTAAACTCACAAAAGTTTGTAGTTCTGTTTCCTTTTTTTTTTTGAGACAAGACAGAGTCTCTTTCTGTCACCCACAGTGAGTGCAGTGGTGTGATTCTTGGCTCACTGCAACCTCCGTCTCCCAGATTCAAGTGATGCTTCTGCCTCAACCTCCTGAGTAGCTGGGACTACAGGCATGCGCCACCACGCCCAGCTAATTTTTGTATTTTTTTAGTAGAGACAGGGTTTCACCATATTGGCCAGGCTGGTCTCAAACTCCTGACCTCATGATTCACCCACCTCGGCCTCCCAAAGTGCTGGGATTACAGGCGTGAGCTACCGTGCCTGGCCTGTAGTTCTGATTCTTACCTGCTAAATCGTTCTCCTTGCTAATAGGCCTTAACAATTTTATCTATATTTCCAAATGGTATGAAGACTTACAGGATTTTTTTTTTTATCCCGCCATAAAAGGGTCATTGGGACGTCCCATTCCTCAAACAGGCATCAGGATAGAATAGAGAATCATTCAGATTTCCCATTCCTCAAGCCTGCATCATTTATCCATTCAATTCTTTTAAAAAAGAAAATGACTTCTGGTTTAAAATGGTTGATTAATGACAACTGTTTTTCTCCTCTCTCACTAGAGTAACCCCTAAAATGATAGTAAAGGAATTAAAGTCACAATGACAAAGAGAAAGGAATTAGATGAGAAATTTAAACCTAAGTATGAAAGAGAAAAGTGGTGAGGGGGTGCTCATCACTATCACAGGTGGAGGAAGCTTCCTGAGGTCAGAAAAGGATCCAGCGTGTCCTGCAGCCTCCGAGGGATGCAGTGGTAGTTGAGAAGGAGATGCAGAGATGAAAATCGAGAGATTGTTCAAAAGGCAAAATTAAAAACAGTTTGCTCTATAACACAGAACACCCAAACTCAGGCAGATGACTGGAGGTTTCTTTTCTTTTTTTTTTTTCTTTTTTGAGATGGAGTCTCTCTCTCTGTAGCCCAGGCTGGAGTGCAGTGGCGTGATACCAGCTCACTGCACCCTCCGCCTCCCAGGTCCCGGCTCAAGCAATTCTCCTACCTCAGCCTCCCAAGTAGCTGGGATTACAGGCACAAGCCACCATGCCCAGCTAATTTTTTGTTGTTGTTGTTGTTGTTTTTGTTTATTTGCTTGTATTTTTTAGTAGAGACGGGGTTTCACCATGGTGGCCAGTCTGGTCTTGAACTCCTGACCTCATGATCCGCCTGCCTCGGCCCCCCAAAGTGCTGGGATTACAGGTGTGAGCCACCACGTCCAGCCTGGAGGTTTCTTCTTAAGAAAAATATAGATGACTCAGAGAAAAGGCTTTCACCTTCAGACATTCAGTATTCCCTCAGCCAAGCCCACAAGTTTGCAAGTCCATCCCATTAAATGGAGTTCCAGGTTTGCTTTTCAACATCTTGCTGGTAAGCATGAACAGACTACAACAGACCACAAGCATTTGGGGAAACCTACAACATCAAGGTGTAAAATCAAGATAAGCAAAAGGCAAAAAATTACCCTAGCAGAAATAGAGATGTTTCAGGGAACAAAAAAGAATTTCTGAAAAACAAATATTATCTACTGGGTATGGTGGCTCACACCTGTGGTCCCAGCACTTTGGGAGGCGAAGGTGGGCACATCAGGAGGTCAGGAGTTCAAGACCAGACTGACCAACATGGTAAAACCCCATTTTGGTAAAAATACAAAAATTAGCCAGGCATGGTGGTGTGCGCCTATAATCCCAGCTACTCAGGAGGCTGAGGCAGGAGGATCACTTGAACCCAGGAAGTAGAGGTTGCAGTAAGTGGTGTCACCAGGGTAAAACTAGTCTCATAATAATATATTATTTTGGAGCACCACTCCCCTCCAGACTGGGTGACAGAGCAGACTCAATGTCAAAAAAAA
>NW_016107372.1:1345012-1421891 GCF_001604975.1 Cebus imitator
AGAGAGAGAGAGAGAGAGAGAGAGAGTAATATAGAAAGAGAATATATTGTACCAAAAATGCCATGCAGAAAAGAAACAACCAGAAAATAAGACAGAGACCTTGGAAATTAAAAATGATTGTGAAATTTTAAAAAAACTGAACCAAAATTGTTATAACATAAAGGCGGAAGAATTTCCCAGAATATGCATAAATGGGGAAAAATCCTAAAGGGAAAAACAAGTAAATTTGAAACCCTAAATGTCTAAAATAATTATGCAAGCCTATAAACCTAGAGGCAAAAGGAAACTACTGAAAAATGTACGCCCATCCAATTCTTGAGAATGGGGCAAAAATAATTACAATTGAAAAATGTACACCCTGTTCAATTATTCATGTATAAGGGCACAATCAATACTTAGATATACAAGGACTCAAAAAATATTTTGTTCATTCACCCTCTGTGATGGTCACACATTTTTCAATGTTCTTTTCTTCTGGGCCAAGGTAAGATTATATCTCCCTTGGAGCAATGGGTATCACTCTGGCAGAAAAGCTCAGAGCCAGCACCTAGTTAGGTATGCTCTCTGTTCCTCTACCACAGTGACTGTCATTTCAGATGGGGTGGCTGCTCCTCAGCCAGAGACAGAGTCCAGGATGAGGGTCCTCTGAGCAGAGGCCTGGTGACCCATTGAGATTTGGGAGTTGTTTGTTCCTATAGAACACCATGCTCCATTTTTACTGACACTGTGTGGGACAAATTATATGATGATGTACTACAGCAACAGAATCGAGATCAGTATCAGTAAAGCCTTATTGTAAAGGAACCGGAAGCATCCCTAAAACCAGTTAAAATACTGATGTCTAAAAATTGTCAATGATCTTAGAACAGTAATTCTCAAAGTGCGGCTTAGGGACCCCCTAGGATTTGTAAGACCCTTTCAGGTGTCACCAAGGGAAAACTGTTCTCAAAATAATGTATTATTTTCCATTTTTTTCTCTCATTCTTTCATGAAGATACAGTGAAATTTTCCAGAGGCTAAATGGTCTGTGATGTCACAACAGATTGAATGCAGAAGCAGATAGGAGAGCCCAGCTGCCTTCTACTGGTATTTAAAAGATGTGTAAACATGTAAAGCAATGCTAATCTTCTGGCTAACTTATTTCTATTTTGAAAAGTTTTATTATTTTTCATAAAAATATATCACTTATTTTCATAGATAATAAATTCACTACTATTATTCCTAAATGAATAAATATTTTTAAGTGTTCAAAGTTTTAATTTCTAATATGATAAACAGCAATAGATATAACTCAATAAACAAAAGCCAACTCTTTGGGGTTCCTGATAATTTTTAAGAATATAAAAATACCCTGAATCTAAATATTTGAGAAGTACTGTTATAAAAAGAGAGAACATATACTGCATATAATAAAATTATAGTGATTTGATCTTAAACTTTAGATCCTATTTTAAAGTTTTTCTTAAATTAAGTGAGGACAAGTAAAAAAATTGAGTTAAATAACATCTCAAATAAAAATTCAAATGATAAAGTTACACAGTTGATGCTCTCTAATTAATTAAATAATTAATTAGAAACCCAAGTGTAACAAATAGTCAGAATGAGGCTATAAACTTTACAAAATAATGAGAAAGAAAAACACACTCTTTTTTATAGAAAATAAAGAGGCATAAAATAAAAAAATAAAAAAATTCATAAGCAACAAGGTATTTAAAACAGATTAAGTTACCATCTTAAAGTATAAATAGTAAAAATAGAATCTAACTATAAGAGATACAACAAAGATAAAGTAACATTAAAAATGTTAACAGTCAAAAGATGGGTAAGTTTCATTAAGGAAATACAAATGAGAAAGAAGGTAAAATTCTCAATACTCATATTTTAAAAGCAAGATTAAAGATTACTAATGAAAAAATATTTCATGGTTGTTAAAAAAGATTTCACTTCCAATTCTTAGCTTCTCAAGTAGATTAAAAAAAGAACAAAAATACACAAAATGTAAGTTTTTAAAATCAGCAAAATTGATTTTTTAACAACTCTGTGTTAAATATATAAGAACATGCCATGTATTTGGCCCTGAAGTAATTTCAATAAATAATAGTGAAGAGAAATTGAACAGGTGACTTGCTCTGGCTCTAAGATAATACTATAATGAAACTAAAATTAAAAACAGAAAGAAAGTTTGTCTTAAGAAAAAAGTCTAAACTGACAAAAATGTGAAAGTTCACTAAACCGCTGGTTTTAGCTTCAACATGCAAAGACATTGGAAAGTCATTGCTCCAGTCCTCACAACAGCAACAAAAACCCAGCTGAACAAACTACAAATTAACTACTTTCCTTCTATCTCTCAAAGAACGGAAGCCACAAGGCAAACTGCCATCCTAAAATCTGGAGATACAGGCAAATCCAGAGAATCAACCAAGATCAGCCACCTGGGGCAGAAGGCACTGGAGTCCTAGGCTGGGAGGAACACGGAAATGGTATGTTTGATGAACTGCTGGAGGCTGAGTGTGGAGCAGCATGAATGTGAGAAACTCCTGGGGGCATCATCTCAGGGCAGGCCCCCAAACTTTTGTAGATTTTACCTCTAGAAACCCCAAGAAAAATCTCTTCATCCTTCTGGCAGGAGGAGGGAAAAAAAAAGTTTTTTTAAAAGCCAAAGCATTCCCCATAACATAGGCCCACTCTCCAGGGAAAATGCTTTAACCATTTTAGGGGAAGGGCTGCTACCAAAATCTATCCCCTTCTGGCCATCCTGTCACTTCTAAAAAGTGTGGAGGGAAAAATTATTTTAAAAGTAACAGTCCAGAGGTGCAGTTGCATTAAAAGATCGGGATGTAATCATGAGATTATAGACCACTTCTACTCTGACACCTTACCATCTCATCAACAGGGCTCCTGTATAATAACAGCAGATTACAGCTGGAAGGGCTACGAGAAATAGGCTATTTAAAAAGGAGTTCTCAGAGAAACCCAAAGAAAGCAGGGGAAAGAAAAACAAGAAAGTTGACCTGGCGCGGTGGCTCACGCCTGTAATCCCAGCACTTTGGGAGGCTGAGGTGGGCAGATCATGAGGTCAGGAGTTCCAGATCAGCCTGGCCAACATGGTGAAACCCCATCTCTACTAAAAATACAAAAAATTATCTGGGTGTGGTGGTGGGCACCTGCATCCCAGCTACTTCGGGAGTCTGAGGCAGGAGAATTGCCTGGACCTGTGAGGCAGAGGTTGTGCCACTGCATTCCAGCCCAGGCAACAGTGTGAGACTCTGTGTCAAAAAAAAAAAAAAAAAAAAAAAGAGGAATTTGACATCTTTGCCACCTACTTGCTAGAACAAACATTAGATATGGCCCATTTCCAACCCAGATTAATATGAAACCTCACACTGAATGCTTATTTTTTCCTATTACCTTAAAAAAAGGTATTATGTCTGACTTAAAAATAATTTATAAGACATGCCAAAAGGCAAGCAGTAACACAGTGTGAAGAGACAAAGTAATCATCAAAACCAGACTCAGATATGATGGATTTTCAAATTTTTAGTTAGAAATTTAAAACAACTATGGTTAATTAATATGTTAAGGGCTCTAAAGAAAAAAGCAGACAGGTTAAGTGAGCAGCAAGATGGCAACTCAAAGACATAATGAAAAAGAAAATGCTAGAAATAAAAAGCAATGTAACAGAAATTAAGAATGCCTTTGATGGGTTCATCAGTAGCCTGGGCATGGCCAAGGGAAAAATCATTGAGTTGAAGATGTGTCAAAAGAAACTTCTCAAATTGAAAAGCAAAGAGAAAAAAATGGGACAAACAAAACAGAACCCAATATCTAAGAATGCTGGAATAATTTCAGAAAGTGTAACAAATATTTAACTGGAATAATAGAGAAGAAAGAGAAAATAGAGCAGAAGAAATATTCAGGTAGTAATAGCCAAGAATTTTCCAAAATTAATGACAGACAACAAATCACAGATTCCCGAAGCTCATCGAACACCAAGCTGCATAAATGTCAGATGATCTAAACTTAGACATATTGAAACTACCTTTGCAAAAATTAATATGACAGTGAGAGAAACCAAAATTAACTGACTCCATTTTGCTTCTAACCTCACAAGCCGTCCTTGCTCATTTCTGGGTGTATGCCAAGCTAGTTTATAGTTTAACTTTAAAACAAAGATTATAACAATCCCTTCCCAAAAGTTACCCCCTCCTTGCTCTGTGATCAAAACCACTTTGGTAAAACTAACAAATTGGCTACAAGATTAGAATTATGGTTCAGGGGTCATGTAGCTGGAGGTCACAAGATTCGTAACCACCCCAATTGCTCCTACAGATAACTTCACTATTGTAAAACCTAAGACTGATGTTTGAGGCATTTTTCAGACCTTGCAATCTAATGGACCTGCTAGTACCACAGGAATGGTAACCAGGTACTGTGACCCCCACCCAGGAAGTGACACAGCACAAGAACACAACTTCAACGCCCTGCAATTTCATCCTCAACCCAAGCAATTGGCATTTCCCCGTTCCCCAGCCCTCTGTCTGCCAAACTACCCTTTAAAAAAGCCTAGTCTCTGAATTCTTGGGGAGATGGATTCGAGAAGCATCTCCCACTTGGCGGGCCATGCGATTATTAAGTTCTTTCTCTGCTGCAATTCCTATTGGTCTCGGTGTGTGGCTTTTCTGGGCAGTGGACAAGAAGAATCTAGTTTGGCAATTACAATTTTATATTCAAACTGCAGAATACCAAAGACAGAAAAAAATATTTTAAAAATCCAGGGGATGGGGGGAAAAATGCTTACCTGTGAAAAAAACAAGGATAAAATTACATCAGATTTCTCATTAAAAACCATGCAAGCAAAGAAAGTGGAAATAAAGTGATGAAAGAAAAAAAAAGCCTATGTAGATTTCTATATCCTGTAAAATTAACCTTCAAGTAAAGGAGAAATAAAGATTTTCTCAAACAGAAACTGAGGGGAATTCATTGCCAGATAGCCTACTCCGTGTGAAATGTTAAAAGAATTTCTTCGTGCAAAGGGAAAATGATATGGGCCAGAAACTCAGACTTACATAGAGAAAGAAAGAGCATCAGAGAAGAAATAAATGCAGATATAATAAAAGGTTTTCATTTTTCCTACTCCACCTTGACCTAAAATGTAGCTGTTTGTTCAAACTAATAGTATTAACAACGTAATGATTGATTATGGGACCTAAATAAGTGAAATGACTGGAAGCCCTCCTTGTTCTTTTTAACACTGCCAGTCATTTCACAATGTTAAAAAGAACAAGAGGGCAGAATTTGTGACATTCAGCTGCATGATGTATTCTCTACTCATGAAGTGATATTGTATAATTTAAAATGAACATAATTAGCTGTAAATATATATTACAAACTTCAAGGAAACCACTAAAAATGTTTTAAAAGAAGTATAATTGATATGCTAAGAAAAAGAGAAAATAGAATCACAAAATGCTCAATAAAACAATAAAAGAAAAGGCAGGAAAAAAGGAAGGAAAAAATAAAAACAGTAGGTACAATGAAACATTTACAAGTGTGGTAGATATCAATCTAACTACATTAATAATCACTTTAATATGAATTGTCTAAAAACACCAATTAAAAGACAAGAGATCAACAGAGTACATAAAAAACATAAAACACCCAACCATACATTGTCTGTAAGAAAGCCATTTTAAATATAAAAATACAGATAGATTAAACATAAAGGGATGGAGCAAGATATACCGTGCCAACACTAATCATAGAAAAGTGATAGTAGCTATATCAATTTCAGACAAAGCAGCTTCAGAACAAGGAAAATTGCCAGGGATTAAAGAGGGGTATCATATAATGATAAAAGAGTCAATTCTCCAAGAAGGTGTGCAATCCTTAATGTGCATGTAGCTAACAAACTAATGGCAAAATACATGAGACAAAAAAGGATATAATTATAAAGAGAAATAGATAAATTCACTAATATTGTTGAAGACTTCAACACTTCCTTTTTATTAATTGATATATCACACAGGCAGAAAATCAGTACAGATATAGTTGACCTGAACAGCAATAGCCATCAACTTGATCTAACTGACATTTATATGATACTCCATTTAACAACAGCAGAATGCATGTACTTTTTAAGCTCACATAGAATATTTGCCAAGATGTACCACATTTTGGGCCATAAAACATACTTTAACAAATTTAAAAGAATAGAAATCATAAAAGTTTGTTCTCAGACCATAAATTAGAAATCATAACAGAAAAATAGCTGGAAAATTCCAAAATATTTCCAGATTAACCAACATAGTTCTAGGGTCAAAGAAGAAGTCTCAAAAGAAATTTTAAAATATTTTGAACTAAATGAAAAGGAAAATAACATTAAAATGAATGAGATGCAACAAAAGGAGCACTTAGAAGGAAATGCATAGTATTAAATGCATATAATAGAAAAGAAGAGGCTGGGCTTGATGGCTCATGCCTATAGTCCCAGCACTTTGGAAGGCCAAAGTGGGCGGATCATGAGGTCAAAAAATTGAGACCATCCTGGCCAAGATGGTGAAAACTCATCTCTACTAAAAATGCAACAACAACAACAAAAATTAGCTGAGTGTGGTGGTGGGTGCCTGTAATCCCAGCTACTCGGGAGGCTGAGGCAGGAGAATCGCTTGAACTTGGGAGGCAGAGGTTGCAGTGAGCCGAGATCGTGCCACTGCACTTCAGCATGGTGACAAAGTGAGACTCCATTTCAAAAAAAAAAAAAGAAAAAAGAAAAGAAGAAATATCTAAATCAATAAGCTTTCATCTGAGGAAACCAGAGAAATAAAAGAGCAATTTAAGCCTCTGATGCGAGCAGAAAATAAATAATAAACATTAAAGTGAAAATTAATGAAATTGAAAGAGGAAAACATTAGAGAAACTCAATGAAACCAAAAGCTGATTCTTTGAAACAACTGATAAAATTAATAAACCTCTAGCCAGGCTAACAGAGAAAAAAATAGAGAAGACAGAAATTATCAGAATGAAAGATGGGTCATCACTGTGAATTCCATCAACAATGAAAAGGTAATAAAGGGAAACTATGGACTCTACACCTACAAATTTGGTAACATGAAATGAACAAATTCTTTAAAAGACAAAATAACCAAACTTACACAAGAGATAGATTGTCTGAATAGGCCTATATCTATTAAAGAAATTTGAATCAATAATTAATAGCCCTCCAGAAAGGAAAGTCCTAGACCCAGATGGTATTACTAGCTAATCCTACCAGACACTTAGGGAAGAAATGACATCATTCTCCTCAATTTCTTCCAAAAATAAAAGCAGAGGCAACACTTCTTAACTCATTCTCTGAGGTCAGCATTACTCCATTGTCACCTCTCAGTGCTATATTTTTCCTGCTTGGTGACCATAGGCTGGCTGGACTTTGAGTTCCACTGGCTCATCTTCCCCTCGCTAGAGAGCAAGTGAAAGACGACTGGGATGCCTGCCTGGGAGTGGTGGCACTGAGCACTGAAAACCAGCCTGGTGCCACCACTGCTTTTGGTGGCAGCAAAAACTGTTGCCTTCTTGGGGCTGTACCAGTGCCAGAAGTAGCCTTGGCACAGAGTCCCAATTAGACAAGTTTCCATACACTTTTACATTCCACACATTGTTTTCATTTTTATTAAGAATGTCAAGTCATCCCTTGGTATCTGGGGGGAATGGGTTCCAGGACCCTCTATGGATACCAAAATCCATGGATGCTCAAGTCCCTGATATAAAAGGTGTAGTATTGGCATGGAATCTATGCACATACTCCTGTATATTTTAAATCATCTCTAGATTACTTAAAATACCTAATACAATGTAAATGCCAAATAGTTACACTGTATATTTTAGATTTTTATGTTACTTTTTATTGTTGTTATTAATGTTTTTAATTTTTAAAAAATATTTTGCTTTCATGGTTGGTTAGATTCATGGATACAGAATCCACAGATAGGAAAGAATGGCTGTATTAACATACTTGTTTTTTTTATTTTTATTTTTTTCAGACAGAGTTTTGTTTTTGTTGCCCAGGCTGGAGTGCAGTGGCGCAATCTCGGCTCACCGCAACTTTTGCCTCCCTGGTTCAAGCGATTGTCCTGCCTCAGCCTCCCGAGTAGCTGGGATTACAGGCATGTGCCACCATGCCTGGCTAATTTTGTATTTTTAGTGTTCTCCATGTTGGTCAGGCTGGTCTTGTCTTATGTTTTTTAATGATTATTTCCAGGCTTCTCTGACCAGATATGTAAAACATACCAGAACAGAAAAATAAAAATAGCAGAAGCAGCACTCCCTCTCTACCTGCTGGTATTTTTTCTTGGGTCTCATCTGCTTTTACTTCCTCCTACCAAGTATGCGGAGATCCTGAACTGATTCTAGGGCTAAGAGCCACATAAATGCACTCAGAGCAGAACTGGTCCCAGCTACACAGCCTGGAATGTGTGACAACAGAGAGGTATTTGGATTTTAATTCTTCTAAAAAGATCTTTTTTAGACAGAGTTGTCTTTTGGGGTAGGGATAAAGGAGGCCTGGGGGAGAGGAGTGGGTTCAGAGATCACGGGTAATCATCCAATCCTACAGCAAAGCCTCAGATGGCGCATGATGTTCAAACAGCTCCAGTCCAGCCATTCACAGATGTAAGGAAATAGGAAGACCATGTGAGTCAGAGCACCCTTGAGTTTCTCCAACAGCCAATCCCTGCAATTTAAAAAATCTGATTGCCTTGTTATTTATTTGTAACCTCATTCTATTGTATAGCTGTAGAGTGAAGCTGGGTAGACATTAAGTAACAAGCGTGAATGGGAACACTACCAGAGCTGAAGGACAGACAGGAAAGGAGATGATGACCCACCTGAAGTTGAGATCTCTGCCTCCACTTGCCATCTGCCCCTGCTGGTCCCGCTGGGCCATGAGCTCAGCCTAGGATCACACCTGATTTGATTTTCACTGCCGCTGTCCCTTCCTGCAGCTCTGAGGTGAAACTGCCAGCTGCCCCTTGTGGCTGGTCCAAAGAAGAGAAGAAAAGTGAAACTGTCTAACCACCTGACCTGGGTGCGCCAGCTCTACAGTCCTCTCTCCACCCAATCACTGTTAGGTCTTGCAGTCAAGGGAGGAGGAGCGGAGCCAGCCCCATGAAGCCACGGAAGATGGGGTCGTTTGTTCCTGCCAAGGAAAGCGGGTGAAAAAGTCGTTCCACTCAAGCAGATCAAAGTTGTTTCGAGATAAGGTGGCATCATGAGGAGGAAGCAAACTCCACGTTTGTCCGTACCCCTTGCAGAGGTGGCTGAGAGGGACAAGTGAAGACCAGGTGTTTCAAATCTTCAGTCAGGCTCTAGGGCTAGCCATGCACCTTGGTGAGCCTGGGCTGGATGAGTTAGGCCCAGTATTTGGAGATGGCCCTAGAGAGAACTGAAATACCATGCATTATAAAGTGAGGGAGATGTCCTTAGCACTCTTTGAAAGCAGACAGAGGTAAGAGACAGCTCTCTCAACTCCTCCAGCCAAAGGCAAGTGCTGAGGTTGGGCAAGAGAAGTGCAACTCTAAGTTTTCTCAAATAAATGGGCACTTTACAACTGCAGCCAGGGGTAATGGGGAAAAAAATGAGCTTCCACCATCTCACTGAAATCTTGAGGAAAGTGACAGCCTTCTCATTGGACAGGGAAAGGATGTGGAGCTGAGATTATCTAGACCTTCAATGACAATATGATACTGCAGGATAGCTGTATGACATTTATGTTTGTACACAATTTCTCATTTATACCCAGCCCTCATTCTGTGAAGGATGTTAAATAATTTACAAAAACACACTGTATCAGCATAAAGTCAGGTGATAAACAAATGGGAGCAAAGCACAAATATAATAAATAAAACCTCAGGACTTGAAATCCAGGCAGAATGATGGGTCAAAGACAGAGGGCTAATGGGAGCCAGGGTGTGGGTAGAACCCAGGGCCAGTGACAGAGCAGTGGTGAAGATTGAAAAGCCAGAGGCAAAGTAGTATTTTTCCAAAACATCTGCCCAAGAATCCTACCTTTTCTGGCTCATTACACATATGCAAGGAAATTTGTATACATAAGTTTGCAAATATAGAGGACAAGAAATTTCTACCCCCCTCCCCACTTGGGCTTGCTTTCTACCAAAGGAACAAACACCAATCTGGTGGGGACAGACTCCAGAACACTGATGAGGACACCTTTTCCAGCAGGCAGGCAGGGTCACTGTGACTACCAGATCTTGCATATGTCTGGTTCTCAGTCTCTCTCTCTCTCTCTCTCGCTCTTCCTCCCTCCCTCTCTAGAACAAGAAAGGCTAGTAAGCTGGGCCTCTGTTGAACACCGCTGTCCCATGGGGCTCCGACAAGGCCTGGCACAGATAATACCCGCTGCTCCAGCACCCACCTCTCTCTTCTCTCTGCCTGTAGGCAGCAGGCAGGCCCAGGACACCAGTGAACTGGGCATTTTTGAAAATCTGCCACCTTCTTTTGCTTATAAGCACAAGGCCATTGGTGTTCCTCAGCTGACTGGTGGTAAGATTGGGACTTCAGAGATACTGCTGCTACTAGAAAGCCCTGCTCTGCAACATCATGCATTAACTCACGTAAGGACAGCCTGGAATTTCTGTTTTATTTCCCATTTGTCTTGTTTTTCCCTGTGCTCACTACAGAACCTCTCCTGGGTAAGGGACGCCTGGGCCAGGCACGTGTAGGACCATCAGACCATCCCTGGTTCTCCATGTCTTCTTTTACTGCCATGTGACCTGTGGGACCAGAAGTCTGCAGCCTGCTTCCTGTCTCTCTTCCCCCATCCAGATTTAGGGCAAGTAGGTGATACTCCCCAAAGGTAAATGAATGCTTTCATTCTACCTAAAAGATTTCTCTTTATTTTGCTAAGTATGCTAGAACCTGACACCTGGAATTGGGGAAATGAATTGCAGAGTTGTAACCACAATCCGGTGCCGTAATTTAATTTGCCAACTCACCCCTGCTTGCTCATGACTCCCAGCATTCCTGACTCTGAATGCTGATGGGGATGTTCACTGCTTTTATGTCCAATTATGTCAGATAACCAATCCCAGATTTATCATTTTTCCTTGAATATCTCTTGCCTGTAATTCAACCTCTGCTACCCAATTTTTTTATCAGTCAGGATTTGGGAGTAAAAGTAATCCAAACCAGCTCTGGCTAAATCAGGCAGAAAGTCAATTTCTTAGAACTACATTGGGTAGCTCACAGAATGTATGGGAAAGCCAGAGGACTAGGCTAAGAAAATAGGCAGTCCAGGAAGGTTATATTAACTCACTTACCCTTTGTCATAATATAGTTGAACGGTATCTGGATCACCTGGACATCCCATAGACTGTCAGACTGATTGATTACATTAGGTGACATCATGCTGATCAGACAGAATGAGCAAGATCTTGGTGGCCAGCACACCTGCTGAAGAAGAATAAATTACTGACCCACAACAAGGATGAATCTCAAAAGCGTGATGTGAGGGAAAAAAACCCATACACCAAAAAGTGCATTCCATCTGCTTTCATTGATAAATAACAAACTTTAATATAGACAGAACTAATCTTAGTGACAGAAAACAGATCAGTGGTTACCTGATGTTGGCCTTAAGAAGGGAATTATCTGCAAAGGGCACAGGAACTTTCTCGGGTGACAGAAATGGTCTATATCTTTTTTTTTTTTTTTTTTTTGGAGACAGGGTCTCACTCTGTCACCTGTCACCGGAGACTTGACCTC
The DNA here is from genome assembly GCF_001604975.1 of Cebus imitator. Classification (NCBI taxonomy): domain Eukaryota; kingdom Metazoa; phylum Chordata; class Mammalia; order Primates; family Cebidae; genus Cebus; species Cebus imitator. The sequence goes on from NW_016107372.1 coordinate 1,356,788, forward strand.
CCAGGCTCAAGCAATTCTCCACCTCTGCCTCCCTGGTAGCAGGGACTACAGGTGTGTGCTGCCATACCCAATAAATTTTTAAAAATTTAGTTTTGTAGCGATGAGGTCTTGCTATGTTGTCCAGGCTGGTCTCAAACACCTGGGCATAAGTGATCCTCCTGCCTCAACCTCCCAAGATGCTGGGATTATAGGCGCAAGTGACTCTTTCGGCCTATAAACGGTCTATATCTTGACTGGTGCAGTAATTACATTTGGTAAAATGTACATTACAATGAATAAATGTTATACCTCAACAAAATGGAGCTAAAAAAGAATTATATAGTATAATTTTAATGGATCCTCAGTACATAATCACTAGCATGTGAATTAACAGTTGAGGTTTTCCCATTATTACCATGTTGGCAAGGCCGGTCTTGAATTCCTGGCCTCAAGTGCTCTGCCTGCCTCAAGTCTCCCAAAGTGCTAGCTAAGCTACAGGCATGAGCCACTGTGCCTGGTCAATAGTTTAGAGGACTTTTCATAGGCCCCACAAGCCAATGTACATTAGGGATCTTTAAAAGGGGCATGAGAAGGGGTGTCCCTGCCAGCAAGCCAGCCAGCCAGCCCTTGAGTTGCTGCTCTGGAGTCAGCAGGCCCCAGCTTTGCCTCGGACTCCTGGCTCCCACCTACCTGCTGCTCTCAGCCACTTTTCTGCCTGAAGGTCTGCCTGCCTCTGCACAATTCCAGTTCATGTGCAGGTTCCCTTTCATTTCAATTTCTTCATGTAATAATCTTATCCTGACAAATTCTAGGCATTTCTGGCACATTCCCTTTTTTGTGTGTGTTGTTGAAGTTTGATAATTTCCAGCAAATTTATTCAGTTATGTAAACATCACCACAGTCCAATTTGAGAACGTTTTCATCACCCTAAAATGTACAGAATAAGGATAAGTCATGGGAAAATCGATGCGGGTAGGGAAGCAGTTGGACCGCGGGTTGCCAGTTCCCATTGCTGCTGGGGCTGGACCCCTATGCCCCCTCCTCCCATACCCCTCTCTCTGGGCCAGTCCCAACTGGCAACATGCCCTCCCCCAATCCCCAATTGCTAAGACACCCTGGGAGCCTCACAAGCGCCCCTGAGAAGGTGAAGAGAGGCTGCAGGCACCGACCTGCCTTCAGCTTCCTGCCTGGCAAACTCCAGTTTCACTTTTCTTTTCTTCGAAGACTGGCCCCTTATTGCGTGTATCAAAGCACAGACTTCCTGTTTTGCCTGCTGGCATCTCCCTGTAAATATCCCAGTCTTACAGGAGTGATCCCTGTCCCAGCCCCTGGAACCTGGAAAAGGGCAGGGACAACAAGCCCAGCGTCCAGGTGAGTTTCTGTCTTTGCTGCTTTATTCCTCGCTCTTGGTGACCACAGCTTTATAATCAACTTCCTAGCAGCAGCTGCAGGGTGGAGTTCAACTATTTCAACTCGGGGAGCTCTCAGAGCTCAGGCACGTGGTACTTCTTAGGAGACTGTTAAAAGGAGGACCATGGAGGGAAAACTGACAACAACTCTTTTTTCCCGTAGGATCTAGCCTGTTACTGTGAATGGAAACGAGATTTGTCCTCCACCCTCCCCTCAGCTCTGATCCCTACCCTGCCCGCAGTAGCGGCTCATCTGTTATCCATTGTGTAAATGACTAGAGGTCCTTGGGAAGCTGATGGAAAAGGAAAACCTGAGAGTACATTTAATTTCCTCTCCAGTGTATCATGAACTTTTTATATATTTTCTTTAAACACATTCATGATTATTTCCTTGAAATAAATTATTAGAAGTGGGAATTCGAAGGAATTCTGTAATTTGTTTCAAGGAAATAATCATATTTTGGGGCATTTGACACTGATTACTAAATCAGCCTCCAGAACATTCAGACCTGTTTACCTTCCCAGTCACAGTGTCTGGAATTATTGCTATTATTTTCTACGTTCGCCAATTTGATAGACAAATATGTTATCAAACTGTCTTCATTTACACTTTGGATATTTTTGTTTTGTTTTGTTTTGGGGTTTTTTTGTTTGTTTGTTTTGAGAGGGAGTCTCACTCTGTTGCTCAGACTGGAGTGCAGTGGCACCATCTCAGATCACTGCAACCTCCACCTTCCAGGTTCTAGAGATTCTCCTGCCTCAGCCTCCTGAGTAGCTGGGACTACAGGCATGTGCCCCCACACCCAGCTAATTTTTGTATTTTTAGTAGAGACAGGATTTCACCATGTTGGCCAGGATGGTCTCAAACTCCTGACCTCAGGTGATCCGCCCGCCTTGGCCTCCCAAAGTGCTGGGATTACAGGCATGACTCACTGTGTCCAGCCTTCATTTATACGTTCTACTAGCTAGTTAACATGCTTTTTATATATTCATTGTACATTTGGATTATTCTTTTATCACTTCCTGTTCATGTATTTTGCTTTTTTTTTTCTAGTTGGATGTTTGTCTTTTGCTTATTTGTTTGCAAAATCTCTTTACATAATAAAAATCTGAACAGTCATTGATAAGATGTAGTATCTTGCACACAGAGAAACAGGATGTTAGAGTCAGACAAGCTCTACTTTGCCACTGAATACCTTGGGTGAGTTACTTAACCTCTCTGTGCCTCCCTTTCATCTTGGGACTCATGACAGATGAAGAATGAGGAAGCTTCAGACTTCCTGTTCTGAGCACTGCTGTATAATGAATTGTCCTGAAAGGAGCCCCAAGACCCCTTCCTCTTCTTAGTATATATTCATTCTGACTTTCTGTGACTCTGTACTGATCTTTGCACTATCTCCTTCCCGTAGGTATACTGTGGATAGTAGATTTCTCTCCTACCTGTTCTCTGTCTTCCAAAACTTCTTCCCCACCACTGACTCTCAGTGGCATCTTTTCTGGTTTTCCAGTGCTATTGCAGATTATTCTTTTCATGACTTTTTTTTCTGCCAAGTTAAAAAAAAAATTGGGAATGAGGAGAAAGAGACTAGGGTGCTTCATCTGCCGCTGGGATTAAATCCCTGGAAACAGTTGTTAATTACAATTTAATTTCTGTTCAACACAAAATGAAGTTGGAAAAAATGGAATCCATGTTTGTTTTGTTTTTTAAAAAATCTCAAGACCGTTGAATGTTTTGTTAGTGATTTCCTTTTCTTGACAATTTGTCAAGAATGTCATTTGTAAATTTTCTGCCCATTATAACCTAATGATATCTTCTCGTGGTCCATAAATGGCCAATCTTTAATAAATGTTGCATGGCTTGGGAAAGGCACATGTCTGAGATATGAAATGCTTGCATTGAACAAGTCAGTGAAGTCACTTTTACTAAGTATGCTTCTCAGCCCTCATGCTTTCATTTTTGCTTGGCCCATTTGTGTTGAAGATTGGGAGTGGTTTAAATGATATTCATAGAGGAAACACTCTATAAATATCAGCTACTTTTAATATCTGCCTTATGTTTACCTGCAGCCCCTTGAGATTCTGTCATTATATTTTCAGTCACTCTCAGCCTCCGTTATTGCTAGGAATTGTCATTGTTTCTAATACCCATGAGGCTTTTAGGCAGACATTGCCTTGCAGGCTACTAAGGATGCCTTTGGGACCAGAATGCCTACCTTTAGATCTGCCCATTTAATGCATAGAGAAGCTCTCCACACTCCTCAAGGTCTTTGCTTCTATTTTGTTCATTTGTTTGTTTGTTTTGAGATGGAATCTTGCTGTGTCACCCAGGCTGGAGTACATTGGCACAATCTCAGCTCATTGCAACCTCATCTCCTTGGTTCAAGCGATTCTGCTGCCTCAACCTCCCCAAAAGCTGGGACTACAGGTGTGCACCATCCACACCCAGATAATTTTTGTATTTTTAGTGGAGATGAGGTTTCAACATATTGGCCAGGATGGTCTTGATCTCTTGACCTCATGATCTGCCCATCTTGGCCTCCCAAAGTGCTGGGATTACAGGCAAGAGCACCACACCTGGCCTTTGCTTCTATTTTTTATCATGCCTTTTTCCATAGGATGTTCACCATGACAAGAGCCATGGAAGAGGCTCTGTTTCAGCACTTCATGTACCAGAAGCTGAGGATCGCCTATGCCATACACAAGCCATTTCCCTTCTTTGAGGGCCTCCTAGACAACTCCTTCATCACTCAGAGAATGTACACGGTGAGTCCTGTTGGACCCTTCCGTGGGAGCCCAGCACCCACCAAATACACCCAATTATTGAGGTCTCAAACCACAAACCACCAGGGCCTCTAGAGTTTGGAAGGCCTAGCCTGGCCGTGTTCATTATCTCAGAAGATGGGGGTGACTAGGAGAGAGGGTGTCTTAGAGGCTATATTGGTTTCTAGGGTATCATAAGGACTGCTGTGACAATGACTACAAACCAGGTGGCTGAAAACAACAGAAATATATTCTCTCAGCTGTGGAGGCCAGAAGTCCAAACCCAAAGTGTCGACAGGGTTGGTTCCTTCTAGAGGCCTTGAGGAGAATTTGATCTCTGCCTATCCCCTAGCTTCTGGAGGCTGCTGAAAGTCCCTGGTGTTCCTTGCCTTGTAGACACGAGGCATCACTCTAATCTGTTTCCTTCTCTACATCACCTGTCTTTTGAGTCTTCTACCTAATCTCCTGAGGACACTTGGATTTAGGGTCACCCTGATCAATGATGATTTTGTTTCAATCTCCTTAACTTAATTACAACTGCAAAGACACTTTTTCCAAATAAGTTCACATTCACAGATTCTAGATCCATATATCTTGGCTGAGGCAGGCACCATTCAACTCACTACAGGCATCATCCCAATTTATAACAGCTTATGTTGCTCACAGTGTATTCTGATGTGAGACAGGCAGGCACTGGGAGATATGCTATGTGGACAAAAGTGGACCCATTTTTACATAATTTGGGTTTTTAAAACCATTTATTGAGCCCTAGACTCAGGGAAGTGCCAGCAGTCTTCCCCTAGTCTTAGCCTGGTGGACCCAACTCCCTCTTCAGATCACAGACGAGATCATACTCCTCAGAGACGTCTCCTTGACCCACTTATCTCATTAAGACCCCTTAGTTATTCGGTTCCATCGCAATCTATGCTTTCCCTCCATAACACTACTCTCAATTGTAAATGGGTATTTATTTGTGTTTATTGTTTAATGCCCATCCTCTCCACCTGACAGTTCTGACCCCGCCCCCCAAATATGGGAAGCTCCATGTTGGTCTTATTCAGTGCTGTGTATCTAAAAACTTGCTGACTGAGCGTAGTAGGTGTTCAATGAACATTTGCAAACAATTCTCTTTTGCCATATTTCTCCTTTTGTCCATCCTCTCAGCAAGGAAAATTCTCTGGGTGACTTCTCTGTGGCTGGAATCCATTCAGGCCATCTCAAGTTTGAGAGACACACACAGAGAGAGCGTAGAGGCTAACATGCAATCAACAGAATTGCCTCTGTGACCATCACTAGAACCATTGCTGAAGTATCCTGCCCAGAGCCTTAAAGAATCAGTTACATAGCCACATCCTTTAATTCCACTTTCCTTCCTTAAAATTTCTCTCTTGTCTCAAATGTGCTTGAAATGTGGATTCAGAATATAGACTTGCTTTAAAGACAGCTAAATTATTTATTTTTGTCACTAGTCATCCAAATAGGTGTAAAGTTTCAAAAATAAGCATGTAAAACTGTGACCACTCTACCTTAGAAACTGTGACTCTACATTTTATGGTAAATTTCTTCTTAAAAGAGTAAAGTAGCTTTCTTAAAACTTGGAAGATCACGAATGTATAACTTCCCGTTCAATTTTATAATTGTTGTTAATGAACCTTCACTTCATTTTTTAAGGAATCTCTGGAAGCCTGTAGAAATTTGGTCCCTGTATCCAAAGTGGTGCACAACATTCTCACCCAACTGGAGAGGACTTTTAACCTGTCTCTTCTGGTGACATTGTTCAGTCAAATTAACCTGCATGAATATCCCAATCTGGTGACGATTTACAGAAGCTTCAAACGTGGTAATGAGATTTCTCAAGTGCTTTTTGCATTTGAAAATTTGCTATGGTAAAAGTCTGGGTCTACTTCTAGCCCTGTGGAATATGCACAATAATCCCCGGCTTTCTCTTTGGGAAGGAATGGACTCATTTTCTTTCATTGGTACGGCTGCAGGGGCAGCCCTTTTCTAAAGCTGACTCCAACTCTCTAAGATGAATTTCTAGAGGGCATAAACATTTTTTGCGTGTTCTATGAATTTGGAAAAAAATCATATACTTTGGCATACTGGACAATCTATATGGAATGCATAAGGTGACAAAAATGCAAAGTTACAGAGACCAGGTCTGGTGGAAGGACAAGGTCAGCCAGGGAGGAAGAAGAATGAATAAGGATAGATAATAACAAGTATCTTTTTCTTATTGCGATATCACCAATACTTTATTTGATTATCTCATATCATCTTTAAAGCAATCCTGTGAAGTCATTTTTGTCTCCATTTTACTGACAGAGAAATTAAAGCCCAGAGGTAATTTTCTCAAAGTTAATTATCTGTTGTCTGTTAAGAAGCAGAGCAAGAGTCCTACTTGGGTCTCCCAACACCAGGGCCTGAGATTTTAACCACTAGTCTGAACAAGGACACCTGGAAGGCATACAGTAATGCGAGAGAAGGGAAGAAAGGTAGCTACAGAAAAAGGGAGGGAATCTCAGCCACAGCCACAGAAAGAGAGGGTCTGAGAACGAATGGAGCATGAAGTACATGAAGAAAGAAAAGAGACTGGATAAATAAAGGAGTAGGAAAAAGAACCGTGGCAGAGCTAGGAAGAAGCAGCCAGGGTGAAAGAGCAGACAGTGAAGTCATTTTAGGTTGGAAAAAAAACAGTGGAAGAAAAACAGCATGTTTATTATTGACTAAATTATATGACACCAAAATTAAAGCATATGTTCACTTGCCTCAGAACAACAAGGGAAGGGCCACTAGCCCACGTTGGATTGTGATATTTTCTTTAGTGGAATCACCGTTGTTGACAGTTCCTCCTTTGCTCTCTGACACTTCACCACTAAAGGGTTCCCCCCAAAGGGGCAGATTATTTCTTGAGCTAAAGGGACAGTGAAAGGGGCAAATCCACCTACAGGCAGGAGCAGCTACAGAGGGCCCACTGCTCTGGCAGGATCCTGGCAACATTAGGAGAGGCATGGCCTTAAAGGCAATGTGAAGAACACCTGAGAGGCACCGGGACCCACACACTGATGTGCCCCTGACCTGGCTGAGCTTCAGTTATCTTCCACGATCTTCAACTTGATGATTTTGTTCTGGATCACTTTCCAAAATCTGAAGTTACTTTCCTTTCTCCATTCACTGGTTGAGATCATTTTACTTCTGAAATAAATGATGGAGAAGAATCATTAGAGAAACCCAGCACTAGCCATGCAAGGGAATAGCATGTGGAAAGCCAAGGGTCTGGGGTATTGTGGATGGGAGAGAAAGCTGGGTGTGGCCAGACCACAGGGTATGATAGAAGGCACAGAAGCTGACTCTGCAGAAATGAGCAGAAACCAGAATATGAATGTCCTAATATATCCTGCTAAGGAATTTTTATTTTCTCTTGTTTGCTTTGGGGAAGTATGATCTATTTATTTATTAAAACAGAGACTTCTTTTAAAACTGTAGCATGTTTATTATTGACTAAATTATATGACACCAAAATTAAAGACAATTAAATCCCTGGGTACAAACCCAAACCCAACTTTATGTGTGAAACCATTTTGGTATTAGATCAGGGCTTAGATCGCAATGCCCAAACTGGATAAATAAAATAGAAAGGGGCCGCATGTGGATAATGATGACAGTGAATCCGTTCTATGCACCTGGGGGACAATGAATAACTCCATGTCCCCATCCTGTTGGAAGGCGTGTATTGAGAAATCCCCTTCCCCAAGTAATTCGGAGTCTCTCCAGGGTACTGATGTATGTCCTTTCACCAATCCCAGTTGGTGAACAGCAGAGCAGAGCTTCTTGTGAACAGCAGAGCAGAGACACACCAATCCTACTTGAAGCCCCAACTGGCCTAGCAGGAGGAAGCTCACTGCGTACCCTGCTGCCGCTGCCCCCACCACAACCCCCTCAACCAAGCTGTTCATCCTGTGCACCAAGAGTCAGTGAGCCTGGAACATCCTCACAGCAAAGCGATGAGATCCCGAGTGAATCACCCAGCCCATCTGACCCTACCCTGCCTCTTCCTGGACTCATCCAGGAAGGAAGGAACACTCCAGGTGAGAAAGAGATCCCATCCAACACCTGTATATCCCCAGCATAGGGCGCCTGTGCCATGTTGCCTCCAATCCCAGCATCTTGCCTTTTATTGTCCTAGTTCTTCCCCTGCACCCACCTGCCCATACACAGCCCTTTTCAAGGGGAATTATGAGCACTGCCAGGAGGCTGGGTAACATCTAGAGTCTAGAACTCCTGCTTCCCACTCCTAGGACAGCCCAACCCTCTACTCTTGTGCCTTGATGCTCTATCTTCCCCCAGAACTTCTAATATTCACTCTCCTCCCTCACATCCAGTCCCTGTGATCTGTAATTATTTCCTTTCCTCCTTCAGTGACCAATGACAAGTTAACACCCAAAATGAATGAGGAAGAAGACTCAAAAGAGATGCCCAGCCTCCTCGCTAGCACTGTACAAGGTAACACTGACTGGGGCTGATACAGCTTAGCTCAAGGTGGATGTGAAGGGAGAAGAGAACACATATCTGCCAACCAGGAGGCTATGGTGGGAACCCTGGGAAAAAGAACTGGGCATGACAAGGAGAAAGAAGCAGAAGGGGCCTATTCCCCAAAGCAGCAATGCAAAACAAACCGACAACCAAAACACCATTCTGAATTGACAGGTAACCTATGTAACATACACTAGTAACCTTTAGCAGATTCCTCACGCCCACCTGATTATGGGATCCTTTGAGTTTCAACCTTCTTCATTTTTATATGGTTTGGATTCTAAGAGCAATGTTATCAAAATTACTAGAAAAGATGATTAAATATTTAAATGTCTGCTCGACCTGATACTTAGCTTCTAAAATTGTCTCACTTGTCCTCCCCAAACCATTGTCTTAATGGAATTTGATTACATTAAATATAACAATGGTATGTTATTGGGCATTGTCAAAAATGAGATCATGGATTCCGAGCTCCCCGGTACTGAGAATAGGGGTCCTCTGTGATGTATGCACCTGGGAAACAATGAATAATTCCATGTCCCCCTCCTATTGGAAGGCATGTGTTAAGAAATCCCCTTCGTAAGAAATCCATTTATGTAATACGAAATCCCCTTCTCCTGTTTCATAGGTGCTGTTCACAGGAAGCACCAACTGGGATTGGTGAAGGGACACACTTCAGTACCTTGGAGACTCAGAATTACTTGGGGAAGGGGATTTCTTAAGACATGCCTTCCAACAGGATGGGGACATGGAGTTATTCATCAAATAATGTTTCATCCACTCCTCTAATGCCTACTGTCCAAAAAGGTTAACGTAATCAGGAAGCTAACAGCAATGGAAGAACAAGTGGATAACTGAGTGTGAATGTTTGCTTACTTTCCCACTCTGTCCCACCCCTGCCCAGGGCTTGGTTGCTCGGTTACTCCGTTGTTTTTACTTGTTGGAATAGAGCATTCTCTTCCCTCCTCACTCTGGTCCCTGCTTGTTGTTCTTGAGATCTGAAACTTTTTCTTCCTCCGTTCAGTGACCAGTGACAACCTGATCCCCCAAGTAAAAGATAAAGAAGGCCTTCAAGAGATGCCCCACTCTCCCTTGGGCCCTATGCTAGGTAATCTTGATTCAGTTCACCTAAAAGCTTGCTTTTGTTTCTGTGTCTACCGAGAGGAAAAGCCATTTGGATCTAGAAGATTCAGAGGCTCTCCACCCACCTCTCAACAGCAATCTTGGCCCAGTTTCCAGTTCACCCAGCACTTGGGAGCGTGGACAGGCAGGAGATCTGACCTCTGAATGGATACAGAGTCCCTGGGGAGGTTATAGGTGGCAAGTCTGGAAAAGGCAGACTTAGATTGGGCCACAGATGACAAGGGATAGAGCCCCACCGCTACCTGTAGGCTTGGACTCCAAATGCCACAAAGTGCATGAAAAGGACACATTCACCTGCCACAAGGGGTTGTGGTAGGAACCTCAGGGGAATGGGGAACTGAGTCAGGCTGGACAGTTTGACACAGCCACTCTCCGGAGGCCACTTCAATTAAGCCGTGCTCAAAACTGCTCTGTCAAAATGCAAAGCAAATGAACGAGAACACTGTGCAGCCCTAATAGTGAATTGGTGCAGCAGACGTGGATGGTCCTCCTTCCAAGCCCCAACTTGACCATGGGGAATTTTCACTTTCAACCCTGGTCATTTCTATATCATGTGGAGTTTAAGAGTTGATATTACTAATATAATTTGAAAGGTGATAAATTATTTCAAAGGTTTAATGACTGCTTGCCACCTGCCTCGGTCACCGATTCCTAAGCAGGCCAGCATTTGAGGCTGATCTCATAGCAGTGTGTAAAGAAAAAGGTGACAGCTTCCTGTGAGATGGGCCTTTATTTGTTATGGCTTCAAGCCCTCTGTCTTTCTTTGTGCAGCAAAGACTAGCAGACATTTATATGTCTTTGCTGTTAACAGATGCTAGCAAGCACAGGCTAGTTTCTGCTTTCTTCACACAATCCTTATACACAGAAATATATAGGGCACTTAGCCTTTTTCACTATTTCTCCAAGTAAAATAACCACAGATAGAACAGTTAAAGAATATTCATACATAGACATCAAAGCAATAAGATGTATTTTTCATACAGCAAAGACATTCCCCTTCATTGTGGCCATCAGATTTCAATGTCACCACTTTCCGCTCTCAGCTTCATTCCTTGAGCAAGGGCTGCTGGGAGCAGCAGCTGTGTGACTGTAGTCATGATACCCAGTATAAGGTTGACCGAAAGGAAGGAGAGGCAGACCCAGGATCAGGTTTGGCAAGTTTATTTCAACCTGCCAGGCTGGCTGCCTCACCACAGGCAGTGAAGGCAGCAGCCTGGCTTATACTCGATGGGGATTATATGGGGGGTTTGTTGGTAGCCGGGTGCTAGTCTAAGAAAAACTGCATCTTGGTTCACAGGGGCTGACATTCTGCTTAATTGGGTTAACACCCTGGGTTTGAGAGCCAGGTGCAACCACGTTCTGGAACCCAGGTGCCCTGTTTACAAGGCTTGTGGCTGTTTTTGTTACGAGCTTGGCTTAGCAGGGGAGAACGGGGAGGAGGCCTATGGGCTTGTCTTGCTGTGACCCTAACATTCCAGTCTTTTGTTATATATGTAAAAGAAAGGGAAAAGGGGCGCCGTTCATTTCTAACTGCTTCATGCTGAGTAGGGATGCTGGTTAGGGTGAGGCTGGCTTGCAAGTTGGTAGTCCTGGAACATTATCATGTGTTGTCTTGTGCCGCGGGTAAAAGCTTGTCATCGGTTCTGCAAAAACTGGATAAAAAGGTAAGAGGCAAGGACCAAAGACCAAGAGGAGAAAGAGAGTTACAGCAGGGCCGGGGGGAGGGGGGAAGCAGCCAAGGGGCCCAGGACCTGAGAGGCCAGCCGGGCTGGGAGGGCCAGGCAGAAGCGTTGTTTTCTTGTTGTTGTTTTTTTCTGGGTTTGGTCTTTGAGTCTTTTGATAGTATTTTGTACTAACCTAGATTTATAGAGATAGAAACTGCATTTTTTATTTAAAAAGAAGCACAGACTTTTTTTTTTTCAGCAGTGAGGAGGTCTAGGCCTCTGCAGTTTTTGTAGAGTGACTGCTGTTAAAGAATCTAGTTGATTTTGGGGGTGAGTGATAGAGTTTGCATTTTTTTCTTTTTTTTTTTTTTAGTGATGATTGGCAGTTTTGGGAGAGCAACTGAAACTATGATAATGAGATTTTTAAGCTTCCTGCTTCTAACCTGACACTAGTTGTGACTTTAAGGGCTACTAATAAGGGAATGAACTGTATTTGGTGGGGGGTAGTGGGGACGCATGTAGTGTAGTAGGGCAGGGAGTTTTTGGTTTGGAGGGACAAGGTCAATGTTGGGGGTCAGGTAGACTAGGCTGCGAGTACCTGTCTAGTCGGCAGGAGACAGAAGTAGGTTGTGGATCTGAAGAGAAAGAATTTGCCTGCGGTGTTAATGTAAACAGACAAGTGGATTGAGAATGGGTGTTGGAGTGTGTAGAGGCTCCTTGTTTGGAGGGACTTAGTCCAGCTCTAGCAACCTAGAGTGAGGAGGAGAGAGAGAGAGAGACCCCTTTGAGGGCTCCTGTCTGGGGAGGGGGTTTCCATGTTTAAGAGGCAGGAGACGAGGTATTAAAGAGGGGCTGGGTAAAGAGGCCATTAACTTCAGGGGAAACTTAATAATTTACTTGGAGTGAGATATAGGAAGAGGAATTGGAGATGCTTTGAGTTGAGCCACAGGCAGAGGGAGGGATGGTGCCTATGTGTATGTGTCCCTTGGAAGAAGTGACACATAAGGGGACTTGGCCAAGTTTTGAGGTGTAGAGGGTTACAGGGCTTTGGTTGGCAAGGTGAGGGAGTTTTGTGTGGCTGTCATTGGCAGTATATGTGGAGGGAAGTTTGGGAGCTCTGTTAGCGAGGGTGGTGGGATAGTCCTAGTGAGGGTGAGGGCTCTGTCTACAAAGGCAGAGCCTTTTTGGATGGTGTGTGAGAAGCAAATGGGAATATGGTCCTAGGGCTGAGAAACTGGGATAGCCGCGTAGGCAGGAGAGAAAGGGAAAACAGGTATGGGAAGGTAGTCTCTTTTAAAGGGTTTGTGAGGTGGCTGATGGAATCCTGTGGATAAACTCTTTTTGAGACTTTTTTCCTTTTGTGTGTGTGTGTGTGTGTGTGTAGGAATAGTGGACCTTTACTATTTGGTATGTTATGGGGAAAGGCTTTTTCTCTTGCTTGATGTGTAGGGACAGGAGGAGAGCCGAGGGCCCCTTGAGAGGAAGTGACAGAGCAAACATGACAGTTTGAGGTTATGTCTTTCAGTGCAATAAATAGATGGGGTAAGAGAAGTAAGGGCGAAAGAGAAGGTACAGGGGGCGTGCACTGATATGGAAGGATTGGTGAAGAGATGTTACAATTTCCTTGGTTGGTTTTGAGGGAGGATGAGTTTTTTGATTTTTGACTATCCAGTTTATCTGGAAGGAGGCTCCTTGTTGTAACAATAAAGATTTCAGTGGGGGAATACTGGGGTTGGATTGTGGGGGTAATGAGGAGGAGGGAGGTAGGGGCAGAGGAAGGGAGGCTTTTTTTTGCTGCCTCGTGGGAACTTTCTGTTCCCTTTTGAGATTATATCTGATTTTGTTTGGTGTCCTTGGCAGTGTATGACTCCTGCCTTAGCTGGGAGGTGTGCAGCTTGGAGGAGTTGGTAAATAAAGGGATCATGAGTGATGGGGCTTCCTGCCTAGAATGGGAGTAGGACAGCGAGGCATAAGGAAAGAGTGTGAGAAAATGGGATTACATAGGGAACAAGTGAGTTTGGTGGTGCATGGGCTTGAGAGCTGGGTGTGACCACATCCAGGAACCTAGAGGCCCTGTTTACAAGGCTTGAGGCTATTTTTCTTATGAGCACAGCTTAGCAGGGGAGAACAGGGAGGGGGTCTATAGGCTTGTCTTGCTATGATCCTAACACCCAGCAGTTTACTTCTGCAATTTCCATTCATTGCACCTTCTTCACTCACTTCTGTTCCATCCATAAGAGAATCTAAAAGGATCAGACTAAGCCTCCGTTGTGGGGCAGTTGTGCCTTAGATCCCTGTGATGGTCACACAGGTAACAATAACCACAAGTTGGCAAAAATCAAGACAGAGCCAGGGAACCTCTAGGGCTAAGCAGATCCCCACGCCCAGGCTGCATGCACTTTCTACCTTTCTAGTTCTTCCATTGATTTCCCTCAGCACTTTCTTTTCACCTAGTTTGAGCTCTGAAGTGAGGTATGTTTCTTTTGTCAGAGATAAGAGATGATGGTCTAGAACCAAATGACCCAGAAGAGCCCCAGGAGGTATCCAGCACGCCTTCAAGCAAGAAAGGTAAGGAATGCCTTTCTCCTGTAGATATCAGAAGGGTGAATTAGAGTTGCTTTCTGTTTATCTGATTGTATCTTATCAGGAGCACCACTATGTGACCACAGTCCTGATGCCAAGCACAGTCTGTTTCTGCAATTTCCTTCCACTGCATCTTCCATAAAGGCCTTTATGAAAATTACCGGGAAACCAGAAGGCATTTGGGGATATTGAAATATGCCATTGGAATTGCCTGTCCTGAAAAAAAAAAAAAAACAGTCTTCTATATCCGCAACTTCTTAGAGTGTTAATTGCACCTCCCTCTTTAACTGGAAGTTGGTTCCCCAGAGAGGACCCCACTTCCTCTTAAGACCTGGCTGGGCATTCTCTGTCATCCATCACTCACACCTCACGGTAGGAGGCAGGTTAGATGTCCATCCTTTGCTGCCTACTGACCCTATCTAGCCCCTTCCTCCCCCATCCTCTCCTTTGAGGTTAACCATTCAATTAAAATGTTCACTCACTCATCATCAATATCATCCAATACTAATTTCTCCAATAATCCTTTCAAAGGCTGTTTTTCTGTCATTTCAAATCCCAGAATCGTCCTAGATGCCTTCAGGGTACACATGGATAACAGGCAACACTGTTATCCAATACTCTGGTCTCTCAAATTCTTCATCTTCTCATTTTCCATGACTTTTTCCTCCACCAATTTTTGGCCATCCATACCAAAAGGCAATGTATAGACCCTATCATCTTTCAAACCTGGCTCGGTTTCCCAACAGTTAATTTCAAAATTCCTTTTTTGATACCTATCCTTGAGCTTTTTTCCTTCTATAGTTATCATTCAACCTCTGATCACTCTTTCCCAGCCCAATCCTAAAAAAAAAAAAAAAAAAAAAAAAAAAAAAAAAATCAAAAATATCTTTTTCTGTTTTCTTATTTATTTGTTGTTTCCTCTGAAGCTGTCCTTCAGCCTCATTTGGATCACCAGTGCCCTGGCCTACCCTCCTTTTAAGCCATCATCTGCTTTTCTTTGCTTCCCAACTTTCTTAACATCGACGCTAACCTACAGTCCAAGGTTCATCATTTGAGTAATCCATTGCCATTATCTTAAACCTGCCTTTCCTCTCTGCCTTTTTTCCTGGAACTCTCTGGCAAGTCTTGGAAGGCCCTACTTATCTGCTTCCTGCACACTGCCTCTGAAAGCCAGCAGTGCTGGAGGGAGTTCCACAGCGGGGCAGAGCGCACGCACTGGAGTTCATGGTTCCAGCACAGATCATGTCTCCCTACTGTGTGACAATGCTACTTCCTGCAATAATCCTTTCAAACCTCAAGCCCTATTTTTCAAACCTCTGACTCCCTCCCCTCCTGCTGTTTGCTCACTCGATGACTTTCCCTCCTGCACCATAAGAAGATATCAGATGAGAATCCCCTTATTTGTACTGCTAGCCCTGCAAACCCTAACTGCATCTGTCTCCCTCCTCTCCAAGTTCCCCCTTCTCTTCTAAGACAATCCTTCCACCTCATCTTATAGTATCCATGATCCCTTCTCTCTCAAGTATTCTTATAGCAGTATCTCTCACACAAGAATCTGCATTCAGACAATAATTATACATATCATAGCTCATAAAAAATGCTTTTTCTTCAGGTGTGGTGGCTCACACCTGTAATCCCAGCACTTTGGGAGGCCAAGGCGGGTGGATAGCAAGGTCAAGAGATCAAGACCATCCTGGCCAACGTAGTGAAACCCCGTCTCTACTAAAAATACAAAAAAATTAGCCAGACGTGGTGGCACATGCCTGTAATCCCAGCTATTTGGGAGGCTGAGACAGGAGAATCGCTTGAACCCAGGAGGCAGAGGTTGCAGTGAGCCAAGAATGCACCACTGCACTCCAGCCTGGGCAAAAAGAGCAAAACTCCGTCTCAAAAAAAAAAAAAAAAAAAAAAAAAAAAAAAAATGCTTTTTCTTGATTCTCACCTCACTTCAGCTACTTCCATAGCTCTCTCGTTCATTTCACAGCCAAATGTCTAGAAATGAGCTACCTAAACTCCTGTCTCCATTTCTTCACTTCTCCTCCTCTGTCATTTTAGAGTCCTGCTTCCCCTACTGCTCCCTGAAATAGCATCACCTAAGGTCACCAATGACCTCCTAGCAATGTGGTTTGAAGGCCAAAAGTAAAAGCTGAATATCGTTGACATGTAAGATTGGCAGATCGATATTTGTAACTATAAAACATTATCCTTTCTTTTTAGGAAAGAAAAGTAAAAGATGTATCTGGTCAACTCCAAAAAAGAGACATAAGAAGAAAAGCCTTCCAAGAGGTAAGATGAGAGTGAAAGAAGAAGCCGGAGGCTGGAGACAGCTCGTGCAGGGCTTATAGGTCAAGCTGTGGACGGCTGAATTTTATTCTAAATGCAATGGGAAGCCATGGAAGAGATTTAGTCAGTGAAGTGACAGAAGCCAAGCTCAATTTTGCTACTGTGTAAAGAGTGAGTTGGAGCTGCGAAAGAATGGAGGAAGGGCAGCCATTTGGGGGCAGATGCCAACAGAGCTATTAGTGGCTTGGATTCAGATCTGGCAGTAGAGATGCAGAAAAGAGTGCCAATTCAAGATCTGTTTTGCAGATAATGTTGACAGGATTTGACATATTGTTAGCTACAGATGAGAAAGAGAAAAGTCAAGGCCTGCTCTTCAATGTCTAGCTTGAATGATTAAGTGGTAACACCCATTGCTGAGGGAAAATGCAAATGTATTGGGGGATGACTCTTAGAGTTCAGTGTTTGACCTGTTCATTTAGAGGTTTCTGCTAGCCATCTGTGCAGCTGTACATAGATGTGTGTTTTGACCAGAACTGTAAAGGGTCTGAGATCTTACTCCACTTGCATTGGTATGTCCTTTATATATATGAGTGCTGCAGTAACACAAGGTATCTGGATTAGGGAAAATAATTCTTTACTGATATTCACAACCAGCTCATCAGCCAGAGTCACATTGCAGAATCTGTCTCCCATACACAAACCCACAGGCAATGCTAAGAGAGCTAATGGAATCTTTCTATTCAAAATAGACTGCAACTCATGTATAAGGGATGTAGAAGAATGGATTTTCTGTTCAGATACATGACAGGGATAGCCATCATCCTCTCCTCCTGAAAGGAAAAGAAAAAAGCTTTGCTGCTTTGAGATAAAATGGAAAAGATCTTGATTCCAAAGGTCCTCATCCTAGCCTTTGGAATTTAAAAGCATCTTTCCAAAGGCCAGAGAAACTCCAGGTGTTTCTGGCTTTTACAACCTAAAGATGTCTCCAAGTCCTGGGCTTTCTCCCTTCTGATATATAAATACCTAGGGAAAGACCACTCCAGCTATCCTGGTACTTTAGGACTTAACCTAGGAAGCTAGTCCTAGGTGAACCCATTTAGCCATCTCAGGAGATGAGAGAAGTTGTATTATCCTTTCAGATCAGAGCAATTAACTAGAAAAATAACTATAGCTCTAATTCTCATGGTATGTGAAGAGTGAAATGTTTCCGGGGAAGTGAAAGCAAGTATTTCCTATATTTATATCATATACATTTCTATATCTCAGGGGCCAGGGCTTTTTATAGGAACACTGAGAAATCAGGAAGTTATATTCCCCCACAATATGGCAATTTGGCACTCATTGAAAGAGTCTGGTCCAGATATACATACATACATCTCTGTATGTGTGTGTGTGTGTGTGTGTGTGAGAGAGAGAGAGAGAGAGAGAGAGAGAGAGAGTTATTAGTAAAATAAAGGAATTCTGATCTATGGGAGAAGAAAAGTGAACCAAGGACCCAGCCCTGCTCTCAGAAATCCCAGTGAAAGAGGAATCCAGTGAGGCAGACGGAGGGGGCGAGACCAGTGAGGACAGAGGAGCACCAAGAAAGAACATGTCAGCAAGCCAGGAGGGAACAGTTGACTATACAGAGAAACGAAGATAAATTCAGAGAAAAGAGCCTTGGGTTTGGTCACAAGGAATCACTGGGAAACTTAAGAAAAGTTTTGGTGATGGAGGCGGGAGCAAGTTGTATGGGTAGAATAATGAATGGGAGGTAGTAACTAGGTAGACAACTCTAGCTGTAAAGGGAAATGGAGCAATAGATGGCAGCCTAAGCCAGTGGCTTAAAGCTTCTTTTCCCTGAGTTTACCCTTAGCATGATCCCAGTGTCCAAAATCATAGGGTTGGTGTCCTTTTAAGGTACTTCAAAGAAATGATTCCATTCTAAGAAAAGTAAGTGACCTTTCTGGGCAAGAGGGAGAGACAAGCTGCCTTCTCCCCCATTCTGCTTATAAGTCAGTGCCCTCTCACCATGTTGTGTGTGTTATCTATGAGCCTCCTTGGTTTAGTGTAAACTACTCAGGTTATTCAACTCACACTCCTGAGCTTTGTCAACCACTCTCACAACTTTGATTACCACCTCTACACTGATGGCTCCCAAATCTATGTCTTCAACTCGGGTTTGCCTTCAAGACACCCATAGCCAGCTGCACACTGGGCATCTTTGTTTGCAAGTCCCCCATTCACACTGCAGCCTCAATACGCCTGAAATTAAATTCATCTCCTTCACCAGAAACCTAGTCTTCTAAGTACCATTCACACATGTATTCAGCAAACATGCAGTGAGCACTAACTGTGTATACCCATTCTGAAAATGGAAGACAGGTGTTTTTAAAGAAAGCAAGAAAGTGAGCAAAAAAAGAAAGGAAAGATTATGGAGCTTGCAACCTGGCTGAGGGAGAGAAAGAATATCAACTAGAAAGCGCATCAACAAGACAATTTCAAGTAGTGATGACAGGATGAGAGAAAATAATGGATAGGATTACAACAGTGACTTGCAGGTTGGGGTGGGGGTCACTTTGGATTGGATGATCCAGGCAGAGGGACTCAAAAATGCAAAGGACCTGAGGCAGAGAGGGAAGACCAGTGTTGTTGGCGATGCTGAAGAAAGAAGGTGGTAGAATGTGAAAGAGTAGACAAGGATCAGATTATGTAGGGTTCCACAGGCCTTTGGGGGATTTTAGAGGTTATTTAACTTGACATGAGGAACCTAATTTACCCAGGTGCCAAGCAAAAGCCTAAGTCATCCGTGACTAACGGAACCCTTGTTAGTATATTGACAAATTCTGTTGGTTCACCCTCTTTTCTACACTAAAATCTGATTAGTTTATTTCCACATTTAAATCTTGTCCTGTTGCCCTTAGGATAATGTTCACTGTCCTTAAGTGATTGTTAAAGCTCCCTCCAGTCCAACCCTTGCCTTACCCTCCAACTATTAATGTATCTCTTTCCTTTCAAAACTGCAGTCAACCACTCTGAACCTTCATTTCCTCCCCTTTCATTTCTCTCCCCTTTGATCCTTGGCATGTGCTGTTCTCTTTGAATGCTGTATTCTGAACCTACACCGCTCCCCATAAATATTTAGTTATTTCCTTTTCATCAGTGGTATTGGCTTATGACTACCTCAGGAATGCATACTCTGACCCTTAAATTAGCCAAGCTGGTCCCACAGTTTCTACAGCACACAGCACTGGCTCTTTTGGAAGATTCTAAATACTCTGTTGCGATTACTTATATAATATGTCTCTTCTAGGCTAGATGGTAATGTACAAGTGAGCTATTAATTATTTTTTAATGAAAAAAAGGAAAGAAATCATATTTTCTGCAACCCAAAATTTGAATAATGATCTGACAAAGGATAGTTTATGTATCTATTATTTGTGTTGTGAAAAGGGGTCACAGACACGATGGGCACCACGTGGTGTAGATACGAACTAAAGGTTATTGGAGGGAAATTTCCACTACAGTTCTGCAAATTCTTATTATCCCCCATTTAGGGCAGACATAGATAGTCTGCACATCCCATGGCCAGCAGTCCAGTACTGAGATGCCCAGTCCCATAATGCCCTACACATTATAGGGTTAGGGGGACTGGGAATGTCCATGCAACTATATAATTATGAACCTTCCCTGGTCAGAGAAGTGACCTTGTTAGAAAAGGGAAACCTCTGGAGTCTGGGGCTCATGTCAGATGTGACAGATGATGTGCTTTAAATTTTCTTTTTTCCAATTTTCCAATTTTTTATTGGTATAAAATACACATGACATAAAATGTATCATCACAACCATTTTTGGCGCATGGTTCAATGGTATTAAGATACATTCACGATGCTGTGCAACCATCACCCATCCATCTCCAGGACTCTTTTTATCTTGTAAAACTGAAACTCTGTACTCATTAAACAACAGCTCCCCATTCCTCCCTGCTTGCAGCCCAACAGAGATATTTTTAAGAGTCACATCATTTTACATTTAATTAATCATTATTTTTTTTTAATACTGAAACACCTAAAAAGATGTTTCAAAACTGAAGAAGGAAAAAACAAGGCAAGTTTTAGGCACTATCAGGCTTCCCCACCTCTTCTGGATAAATTTTCAGTAACTTCCATGTTTGAACTTCCTGCCAGCCTGGGTCTCACAGGGCTTCCACTTCCACTGCCTCTTAAGGGTTCACTCATGCCTTTTCCTGCGGAAGCAGCCTTCGGCTATCCCGGCACTTGCTTGCGGGAGGCGTGGCTGCACACTCCGTGTCCTTTCTAACCCACAGAGAAACATTCCTGTTCAACAGGACAGTGGTCATCCTGTGGGATCAGCTTCTAAAGTCCACAGACAGTGAAAATTGTGTTTTCTTTCACAACAAAGTGAACTCACCTCTGCATGGCTGGCATTGTGCCTCCTCTGGGTCTCAGCCTCACCTTCCATATCTCCCTCACAATACCCACCTTCTTGGCAGGGATCTTACCTCTCAGATTTTTTAATACCTTGTACTTTGCTCACTGAAGGCATCTGGAAACTTTTGGATGTCTCCTGTACCACACACGGGCCCTGGGGGAACCTGAAGAGGCACTTTATAGGACCCCTCCTCTCCACTTAGACGAGACTGTGTGGCCACCTTGTGGTGCAGGGTGACACAAACCAAAATCAGGAAATTAGACCCACTGCACTAGAACTTCCCCAGTTTTATCTAGTTGGCTACAACAGGTCGTACCAGGAGTGAGGGCAGATAGTAATCTGGGGAGACAAAGAAAGGTGCACATAAGAAGAAGGATAGAATTATAGAGAAATGGCAGGAGAAAAGTGAGGTACAGGGGTACAGAGATCTGAAAGGGTGGGAGTTGGAGGGAGGAGAAAGGAAGTCACTGATTGGGATGGTAGGAGGTCACTGAAGACCCCAATTTAAACTATTCACAAGTCATCATTTGGTCCAGGGACAGCCTCACCTAGACATGGAATCGAAAAGAAGCTCGAAGTGGTGGATCGGGTTCCTCAAAAGAAAGATGACTCAACTTGGAAGTCCACGGTAATGACAAGGGCCCAGAAGGCGAGAACTCAGCGTGCCCGAAAGTCTAGATCAGAAGGTAAGGCTGACGATGGAATCTGCCATTTGAATGGCTCAATGTGGGAGGGTCCCTCCTGGAGCAGTACAGGGTTAAGTAGATATGTAAAGTCAATAGTGAAAGGAAAGAGTACAGAGAATGAGGATGGAGTATGACGAGAGGGACAAAGAGAGCAAGCATCTGTTGCATCTGAAAAGTTTTTGTGGACGAAACAGACATGTTCACAGGGACAGCTACGGCCTGGGGCAGCAGCTCTCAAATTCTTCGGTCTCAGGACTCCTTTATGCTCTTAAAAATCATTGAGGACCCTAAAGAGCTCTTGTTTATGTTGTTTATGTCAATCTATGTGTACCTTATTAGAAATTAATAATTTAAAAATATTAATTCATTTAAAGTAACAATAAACCAATTGGCTGTTAACATAAATAACATTATTTTATGAAAATAAATGTATTTTCCAAAACAAAAAAAATTAGTGAAAAGAGTGACATCATTTTATGTTTGTGCAAATCTCTTTGATTGTGAGTGAGCTTTATTAAAAAGACAGCTGAATTCCTATAACTGTTTCTGCATTCAGTTGGGATATGTTGCTTTGACTGAAGAACAGAAAGAAAATTCAGCCTCACACACATACGTAGTTTAAAAGGGTGAAGTAATTTAACAGTCTTATGAGCTCTCTGTGGATATTCATCTTTAATACTACACCAACACCCAACAAGTGATAGTTTCTTAAACACTAGTTGTAATGCAAAATTTGAAACCATATCAGTTAACTTCAGACTGTTACAATAAAATACATAAATCAATCTTGCATTTTCAATGGATCTTCTACGAATGCAAGATTTTATAATAGTACAGCTGTTTAGAAAATATGCATTTGGAATCATACCATGAGCTCCTAACTCAATCACACAAGTGTTTTCTTGCTGCCACTGTGGTACTTCAGGATGTAATAGAAATGCTTTATATGTATCCTTCAGTTTTTCACATAGAATATTAAGATGTAAGATATGTACTCAAAGGTAGAAATTTAATAAAATTAATAATTTTCACTGGCTCACCAAGAAGATTCTCAAGTGAATCTTGCTTTTGTTTTTATTTTTTTTTTGGTACAGTGAGCAAGTGACAATGAAGAATGCAGTGATTCCTGCTGAGGTTTCGGGACACTGGTTTGATGCGTCCTAAGGCACCAGCAGTTTTACCTGCCATTGCTCTTGTTCAACCTGTACAAAGGTCGAAATAGTGAAAAAGGCAAATAACATCTTATTATTAAGATAATTTCGACCTTGCAAATTTTCTGAAAAGGTGTGAGGGACCCCCTAGGGGCTCACAGACCTTACTTTGAGAGACTTTAGCCAAGGAGTTCAGATGGTGGTACCCCACTATGGATGTCTCCATTGGTAGAGAAACCACTGCTAACCAGCTGTGGTCTGCTCCTCCCGAGTGGCAGACAGGCACAGTGTCAGGAGCAGCACCAAAACTCTTGGTAGATGCATTCTTAGGAGGGCAAGACCTAGACCCTCCAGGCCTCAACTTTAGAGTGTGCAAGGACCTTCTTGGGTCTCTGGGAGATTCTCCATGAAGCTTCCCAAGGAGTATTTACTAAGATTTTCTTTTTCTAGAGATCAGTGATGACACTTCAAAAATGAATGAAGGAAAGAGGAACCAAGAGACGCCTAGCACACCATCAAGGGTCAAGCAAGGTAAAACTTGGAGATCGCTAATCTCAGAGTACAGTCACCAGGAATCTAAATTCAGAACTGTTTTACTCTAAGGCAATATTTCTTAACTTTCTTTTTAATTATCACTGTGCTAGAGAGTCCTTCTAGATATTTTTTCTTAATCAAGACCCTTCCCGTGGTATTTTAATACCACAAATGTATGTCCATTTTATGTAATACATACATATGTATGTGTGTATACCTGCACTTTATAAGATTTTTCTCAGCACTCAAGAACGAGGTTTTGCGCTCCTGGCTGCAGTGTCACCACTACTGAGAATGTGTGTCCTAAGTACATTTGCGGCACTGTGCTGGAAGTTCAGCTTGTCCAAAGTCCAACCTATGGATCAAGCTTTTCCTAGAATTCCAATCTCCATATTTCTCATGTGGCCTTTCTGCGAAAATTGAGAAGAGAAAAACTCATTACAAACACACATGTAACACTATGACTGAGCATGTACACCTGGTGGTGGTGTGGGCATGTGCTGGTAAAACTGTGCCTGTTAATTCTCCCCTCACCATCAGCACCGTTATTCACATTTCTGGAGGGGAGAAAACAGCTGGATATTCTTCTGTTAGCTGATGATATGGTCACTGTCAAAAAAAATCACAGAACTCTCACATGATAAATATGATTTTCAAACAACAAATATCTACTTATCAGGAAGAGTTGATTACATTTTACCACCTTAAAATCTAAATTATCATTTTTAACAGTTTCTCCTTTAGTGTACTGGCTTATATAGTAGTATTTCAACTTCTCTCATGGATGGTTTTATTTTTTTCTCACAACCACCCTTGGAGAAGGTTGAATGACTTATTCCAATTTAACAGATGAGGAAATTGAGACATGGAAAGGATTAATGAGTTTTTTTCAAGATCCCCTGGGCAAGGGCTAGCTGCCACAGGATTAACACCCTGGTCCCCAGGAATCTTTTCAGGAGCCATCATTCTCCAGAGAAAGGAAGGGGCAGAAAGAATACTGTCAAACCTTTGTCAGTTCACTCTTTCCCAAATATAAAACTGCTTATGCAAAAATTACTTTCTTGTTACTTCCAAGATCCTACGGATAATAGAAATAAACCCTCTTTGGGAAAATCTCCCGGGGCAGAAAATAGGTGTAAAGAAGAAACTCTTTGGTCTCTGTGGTGTGGATTGATGTTACTCTGACTGTTGTTATACCATTCTAGGCTATAAAAGACATGCAAACCAGAAAAAGCCTTATGTTTTTTTAAATCCTGATTTAACTATTTTTCAACTTAGAAAAGTTTCTGGAATTTTCTAAAAGCAGTGTGCTGTAACCATTAGGATTATGTTGCTGGCCCAGCATGGTGGCTCACACCTACAATCCCAGCACTTTGGGAGACCAAGGTGGGTGGGTCACTTGAGGCCAGGAGTTTGAGACCAGCCTGGCCAGCATGATGAAACGCTGTCTCTATTAAAAACACAAAAACTAGCTGGGCTTGATGGTGACGCCTGTAATCCCAGCTACATGGGAGGCTGAGGAAAGAGAATCGCCTGAACCCAGGAGGCAGAGGTTGCAGCGAGCCAAGATCACACCACTAACACACACACACACACACACACACACACACACACACACACACACACACAGAGAATTATGTTGCTGTATGTGACAGCAAACCCCACCCCACTAAAAAATAAGAATACAGTAGTAGCTATTATTTTGTGTGCACAGATGGGCGGCCAACAGCTGATGTCACACACTGAAGGGTCCCCAGCTGCTTCTTGCTTGTTGCTCCATCATCCTCAGCATGTGGCATCCCCTTCATTGAGGTCCAGCCAGCCAGTCTATGTTCCAGCTAACGGGAAAATGACAAAGTCAAAGAAGGGCACACCTCCTTCATTGAAGGACCCTAAATGCAGGTTGCAGATAGTAATTTTCTATCATTAATGATTTTATATTGGTAGGCTGAGGCAGATAGATCACTTCAGGTTGGGAGTTCAAGACCAGCCTGGCCAACATGGTGAAACCCCGTCTCTACTAAAAATGCAAAACAATTAGCTGGGCCTGGTGGTATGCACCTGTAGTTTCAGCTACTCAGGAGGCTGAGGCAGGAGAATTGCTTGAACGTGGGAGGCAGAGGTCGCAGTGAGCCAAGATCATACCATTGCACTCCAGCCTAGGCAACAGAGCGAGACTCTATCTTTAAAAAAAAAAAAAAAAAAAAAAAAAAAAAAAAAAAAAAAAAAAACAAAAAAAAAAAAAAAAAAAAAAAAAAAAAAAAAAAAAAAAAAAAAAAAAAAAAAAAAAAAAAAAAAAAAAAAAAATTGCTATCATTTTATTGCCAGGACTGGTTGCATGGCCACACCTGACTTCAAAGGTGGCTGGGAACTGTAATCTTAAATCTGTAAGAATAAGGGGCACAGAATTGGGGTTTTATTACTAAGGAAATAGAGAGGCCAGAGAAAGGGGAAAAACTAGCAGTGCTCACGCTGCGCATGTTTATGGGAGGGCATTGTGACTGCTTTCCTCTATTTCTGATTCTTCTCCACTTCCCAGACACTTGCAAAGCTCCATCATCATCCCCCTTGCAGGAGGCAGCTCCATTATACTCTCTAGCAAATAAGCCAGAGAGATGGATGTCATTTCTGGGTCACAGCACATGAGAGCCCTTCGAAGCTCTCTGTATTCTTTTCCTGCCTGTGGAAATGTGTGGAAGAGGGAGGCGTAAAAGGCCAAAGCAGCATGACCTACCACATAGGGGACAGTGCCCCCTTAGAGGGCCCTACGGAGGACCACAGCAGACTTCCAGTCCTGCAGAGGGTCCTGTTGTCCTACAGAGAACTTCGTGTAATAGAGAAATACACTTTTCTATGTTAAGCCAGCAAAATTTGGTTTCAGTTGTTACTGTAGCACATCCTACCCTGTCCTGTATGATACAACATCCCTAATAAAATCCTCAGTGTAGAAAATTGTAAATCAGAACAGGCAAGGTGGCTCACATCCCCAATCCCAACACTTTTGGAGGCCAATGTGGGAGAATTGCTTGACCCTAGGAATTTGAAAGCAACCTGACAATAAAGTGAGACCCTGTCTCAAAACAGAGAAAAAGAAAATTATAAATCACAAAGGCAGACATCTATTTAATCTGCTTCCCCCACCTTATTTTTTTTTTTTTTTTTTTGAGACGGAGTTTCGCTCTTGTTACCCAGGCTGGAGTGCAATGGCGCGATCTCGGCTCACCGCAACCTCCGCCTCCTGGGTTCAGGCAATTCTCCTGCCTCAGCCTCCTGAGTAGCTGGGATTACAGGCATGCGCCACCATGCCCAGCTGATTTTTTGTATTTTTAGTAGAGATGGGGTTTCACCACGTTGACCAGGATGGTCTCGATCTCCTGACCTCGTGATCCACCCGCCTCAGCCTCCCAAAGTGCTGGGATTACAGGCATGAGCCACCGTGCCCGGCCCCCCCACCTTATTTTTATACCTTATAAGTATGCATACCTTTTTGTTTTTATATATAAGCTCATACTATATGGCCTTGTTTACAAATCACTTTTTTCATTGTATATTTAATATGCATATCTCTGTATCAATATTATCTATTTTTTTTAACTACATGGCACATTACTGTATGATTCACCACAATTTGTTTAAATAATCACCTACTAATGGACAGTTTTTTTTAATTATACTTTAAGTTCTGGGATATATGTGCAGAAAGTGCAGGTTTGTTACATAGGAATACACATGCCATGGTGGTTTGCTGCACTCATCAACCTGTCATCTACATTAGGTATTTCTCCTAATGCTATCCCTCCCCAGCCGTATTTCTTATTTTTCTATGAAAATAGAAATTAGGTTTGTGTGTGTTTGTATCTTTGCACGCTTATCCAATAATTTCCCTAAAATTGATTCTTAAACACAAGCTTATTAGATTAAAATCTATGTCTTAATTATACATGCTACCAATTTGCTGTCCAGAAAACCCAATGATTTATGTTCCCTTTAACAATATATGAGTGTTCATTTCCTACATTTTCAACACTGGATGTGATAAAACTGTTTAATGTTTAGGTATCCTTAACATCCAGGCAATAAGTTTCTTTGGTTATTAGTAATATACAGATGATTTCTAAATAAATTTGTCAACTTCATTTCCTCCTGGAGCATTTTTAACTTATGTTGTTTGCTTATTTTCCTAGAGAACCTACATCTTTTGCATGATCAAATACAGATTTTGCTTTAATATTGTCGGGGTGTTTTTTGAAGTGTAAACTGTTTTTTTCAATCCTCCTCCTTCTGTACATTTTTAATTTTTTAAACATTCAAATCTGTTCATCTCTTAACTGCATAATTTCTGGCCTTGAATTTTGGCTAGGAAACCTTTTCATATCCATGACTTATAACAATCTTTCTCTAGTCTTGAAAAACTGCTTATTAATTTTTAAATGGGGGCCGGGCACGGTGGCTCATGCCTGTAACCCCAGCACTTTGGGAGGCCATGAAAGGAGGATCACTTGAGGTCAAGAGTTCGAGACCAGCCTGGCCAACATGGTGAAATCCCATCTCTACTAGAAATACAAAAATTACCCAGGCATGGTAGTGTATACCTGTTATCCCAGCTACTCAGGGGGCTGAGGTGCAAGAATCACTTGAACCCAGGAGGTGGAGATTGCAGTGAACTGAGATCATGCCACTGCCCTCCAGCCTGTGCAGCAGAGCAAGACTCTGCCCCCCACCCCAAAAATAATAAATTTAAATGACATATTTTAAATGTTAGTTCTCTAGTATATTTCTGTTTCATCTTTATTCAATCCTAAAATTCAACTTCCAGGTAAAATGGGGTACTTTTTTCACACAGGTCACATGGTTTTCTTGTCTTCCCAAAGTGAGGGAAAAACAGGAAAAAATTTACTTAAAAAAGCATTGACATTGCAAGCTTGTAGATCAATATTTGTAGCCATAAAAGATGTGTTTCTTTTTTCTTTTTTAGAAAAGAGGAGAAAAGAACATGGCCTGTCAAGTTCAAAAAGAAAACAGAAAAAAAAACTCCCAAGAGGTAAGCAAGAAAAATAAAGTGGCTACTCCCTTGGTGTTTATCAGGGCCCTCACTTGATCAGCTGGCATGACCTCCTCTCCAGCCACATGGCCACTCACTTATGCCTGGAGCACAGCCAGCCCCAATCTCGCCCTCTAGGCCACCCCCTTACTAAACTCCCCCACAAAGGAAGAGAGAACCTAACACCAATTTGGTTCATACCTAGCCTTCTTCCCTCTTATCATAGGGAAGGAATGAGGTTGAGATGGACATGAGGCATCAGACAATTTTGAGATCAGGATTGTCTCCTGTCCAGGGTCAGAGGCCAGAAGAATAGGCTCAAGAAACCTAAATCCCCAAGCAGGATCAAACTTTCAGTTCCCAAGTGGGATTAGATTTGGAGTCATAGAGTGTTCAGAACTACCTCAGTCAACCCATGCTTGCTTATCTGCCTACATGCATGTGTCTACTCCAGTGCACAAACTGTGTTACTTGCAGAATAGGAAACAAAAAAAGCTGCATTTTTCTGGTCCCTCTGCTTCATTCCACTTTTCTTTTTCTCCTCTGTATTCTCTCTCTTCCCTTTATCTGTTTCCTTCTTTTTCCCTTTTTCTTTTTTTTCATTTATTTTTTAAATTTTTTGTAGAGACCAGGTCTTGCTATGTTGCCCAGGCTGGTCTTGAAATCCTGACCTCAAGTAATCCTCTTGCCTCAGCCTCCCAAAGTGCTGGGATATGGGTGTGAGCCACTGCACCTGGCCCCTTTTTATTTATTCTTTTACTCAAAATGATTTACCAAGGGTCTAAGATACGCCAGTCAGTGGAGATTCTCTTGGATTTTGTGCCCTTATAGGAGCCAGCCTGGGAAGGGAATCTCATCCCAGCTCCCAAACATGAATTAGGACACGAGGCTCACTGCTTTGGAAATCCCTCCAGTTTTCTGCTTGTTCCAGCATTCCTCAATCTAGGGGTTTGGCCTGGAATGGAAGTCATATCTGCATGCTTGCTCTTCTTCCTGGTCTCTTCTTCCTGGTTCCCCACCCCACTGCCTCCCTAGGCTGGAGGAAACATACTCTTTGTCATTTGCTGAGTGTTCACTACTGATGACTTATAGGAGAACTTGACATTCAGACCTTCAAGCTTTTCTTTTGATATGTACAGGTAATTTTTGGAATTTACAAATTCCTCTTTGCTCTCAACAAATACGGTGCTTCAAGATTTTGTCTCAGTTTGTCAATGGCCTCAACTGAGCGGTGGCTTTTCAGTTGTAGCCAGCATCTGCCCTTTCCCTGAAACCTATTGATGTAATAGGGAAATCTTTACTATTTGCAAGAATGAAAAATACATACTTCCTCAGCAGAAACCTTACAAGCTAGAAGGGATTGGAGTCTTATCGTTAGCCTCCTTAAACAGAATAACTCTCAGCCATGAATTTTGTATCTGGCAAAAACTAAGTTTTATGAAAGAAGGAGAAATAAAGTCATTTTCAGACAAACAAATGCTCAGGGAATTTGTCACTACCAGACCAGCTTTATAGGAAATGCCAAAAGAAGTTCTAAATCTTGAAACAAAAGATATGCACCAGAATAGAAACTTGAAAGCATAAAACTCACAAGGTCTGTAAAACAGTAACACCATGAAGAAAACAAAGTAGGTAATAATTAACATGATGACTGGAACAATATCTCACATCTTGATATTAATGTTCAACATAAATGGGCCTAAATGTTACACTTAAAAGATAGATTGGCAGAATGGATACAAAGTTGGAAACCAAATATCTGCTATCTTCAAGAGACTCACTTAACACATAAGGACTTATATAAACTCAAGGTGTAAGGGTGGAAAAAGATATTCCATGCAAATGGAAATCAAAAGCAAACATGAGTAGCTTTTCTCATATTAGATAAAATAGACTTTAAAGCAACAACAGGTAAAACAAAAAAAAGACAAAGAAGGTCATTATATAGTGATAAAAGGATCAATCCAACAGGAAGATATTACAAGCCTAAATTTATATGTAGTTAACACTGGAGCTCCCAGATTCTTAAGATACTTACTACTAAACCTAAAGAAAAGAGATAGACAATAGCACAATAATAGTGGGAAGCTTCAGTATTCTACTGTCAGCACTAGAGAGATCATTGAGACAGAAAGTCAACAAAGAAACTACGCTCTAGAACAAATGGATCTAATAGATATTTACAGAAGATTACATTCTTCTCATCAGCATATGGAATGTTCTCCAAGATAGACCATATGATAGGCCACAAAAGAAGTCTCAATAAATTTTTAGACATTGAAATTATAGGTTTGATGGGAATAGCATTGAATCTATGAATTACTTTGGGCGGCATAGCCATTTTCATTATACTGATTCTTCCTATCCATGAAGGTAGAATGTTTTTTCATTTGTTTGTGTCCTCTGTTATATCCTTGAGCAGTGATTTGTAGTTCTCCTTGAAGAGGTCATTCACATCCTCTGTTAGCTGTATTCCTAGGTATTTTATTCTCTTTGTAGTACTTGTGAATGGGAGTTCACCATGATTTGGCTCTCTGCTTGCCTATTGTTGGTGTAAAAGAATGATTGTGATTTTTGTACATTGATTTTGTATCCTGAGACTTTGCTAAAGTTGATTATCAGTTCAAGAAGTTTTTGAACTGAGATTATGGGGTTTTCTAAATATATAATTATTTCATCTACAAACAGAGACAACTTGACTTCCTCGCTTCCTATTCAAATACTCTTTATTTCTTTCTCTTGCCTGATTACCCTAGCCAGAACTTCTAATACTATGTTGAAGAGGAGTCATGAGAGAGGGCATCCTTGTCTTGTACCAGTTTTCAAAGGGGATGCTTCCAGCTTTTGCCCATTCATCATGATATTGGCTGTGAGTTTGTCATAAATAGCTGTTGTTATTTTGAGGTATGTTCTACCAGTACCTAGTTTATTGAGAGTTTTTAACATGATGGGTTGTTGAATTTTATCAAAGACCTTTTCCTCACCTATCAAGATAATCATGTAGTATTTGTCTTTGATTCTGTCTATGTGATGGATTACTCTTATTAATTTGCATATGTTGAACCAGCCTTGCATCCCAAAGATGAAACCGTTGTGATCATGGTGGATAAGTTTTTTGATGAGCTGCTGGATTTGGTTTGCCAGTATTTTATTGAGGATTTTTGTATCGATGTTCATCAGGGATATTGGCCTAAAATTTTCTTTTTTGGTGTGTCTCTTCCTAGTTTTGGTATCAGGATGATGCTGGCTTCATAAAATGAGTTAAGGAGGAGTCCCTCTTTTTCAATTGTTTGGAATAGCTTCAGAAGGAATGGTACCAGCTCCTCTTTGTATTTCTGATAAAATTCAGCTGTGAATCCGTCTGGTCCTGGACTTTTTTTTGGTTGGTAGGCTATTAATTACTGCCTCAATTTCAGAGCTTGTTATTTCTATTCAGGGATTCAAATTCTTCCTGGTTTAGTCTTGATAGGATGTATCTGTTCAGGAATTTATCCATTTATTCTAGATTTTCTAGTTTATTTGTGTAGAGGTGTTTATAGTATTCTCTGATGGTAGTTTGTATTTCTGTGGGATCATTGATTATATCCCCTTTATTATTTTTATTGTGTCTATTTCATTCTTCTCTCTCTTCTTCTTTATTAATCTGGCTAGAGGTCTATGTTGTTAAATTAAAAAAAAAAAAACTAGATTCGTTGATTTTGGAGGATTTTTCGTGTCTCTATCTCCTTCAATTCTTCTCTTGTCTTACTTATTTCCTGGAAACATATATCCCTCCTAGATTAAATGAGGAATAAATAGAAACCATAAACAGACCAGTAACAAGCAGTGAAATTGAATCAGCAATTTTTAAAATGCCAACCAAAAAGCCCAAAGCCAGATGCATTCACAGCTGAATTCTACCAGACATTCAAAGAAGAATTGGTGCCAGTACTACTGAAAGTATTCGAAAGGATTAAGAGGGAATCTTCTCTAAGTCATTCTGTGACTCCAGTATCACCCTGATGTCAAAACCAGGAAAGTACATGACAAAGAAACAACACACCAGTTGAATATAGATGCAAAAATCCTCAACAAAATGCTAGCTAACTTAATCCAGCAGCCCATCAAAAATATAATACACCATGATCAAGTAGATTTAATCCCAGGGATTTAGGGATGATTTAACACATGCAAGTCAATAAACGTGGTACATCACAAAAACAGAATTAAAAACCATAGATCATTTCAATAGATGCAGAAAAAGCATTTGATAAAATCCAGCATCCCTTTAGATAAAGATCCTCAACAAACTAGGCGTAGAAGGGACTTACCTCAAAGTTATGAAAGCCATATATGACAAACCCACAGCCAACACTTTAATAAATGTGTAAAGTCTAACGCATTTCCCCTGAGAACTGAAACAAGACAAGGATGCCCACTTTCACCACTTCTATTGAGCATAGTACTAGGTATCCTAGCCAGAACAATCAGACAAGAGAAAGGAATAAATGACACCTAAATTGGAAAAGAAGTCAAAGTATCACTGTTAACTGATGATGTGACCATATACCTAGAAAACCCTAAATACTCCTTCAGAAGACTCCTAGATTTGATAAATGAATTCAGTACAGTCTCAGGTTACAAAATCAAATGTACACAAATTAGCAGTGCTATATACCAACAGTGACCAAGCTGAGAATCAAATCGAGAATTCAATCCCTTTTACAACATCTTCAACAAAATAAAATAAAATACCTAGGAATATACTTATCCACGGAGATGAAAGATCTCTACAGAGAGAGCTACAAAACACTGCTGAAATAAATCATAGATGACACAAACATGTGGAAACACATCCCATGCTTATGGATTGGAAGAATCAACATGAAAACGATCACATTACCCAAGGCAATCTACAGATTGAATGCAATTCTTATCAAAATACCAACACTATTTTTCACAGAATTAGAAAAAAAACAGTCTTAAAATTTGTATGGAACCGAAAAAGAGCCTGCATAGCCAAAGCAATCCTAAGCAAAAAGAGCAAATCTGGAGGCATCACATTACCAGACTTAAAATTATACTACAAGGCTCTAGTTACCAAAATGGCATGATACTGTTATAAAAGTAGATAGATAGACCAATGGAACAGAACTCAAATACTTACAACCAACTGATCTTCAACAAAGCATACAAAAACATAAATTGGGGAAATGACACCCTATTTAATAAATGGTGCTGGGAAAACTGGCTAGCTACATGTAGGAGAATAAAACTGGATCCCTATTTCTCACCTTATACAAAAATCATCTCAAGATGGATCAAAAATTTAAACCTAAGACCTGAAACCAGAAAAATTCTACAAGAAAACCTAGGAAAAATTATTCTGGACCTTGGCCTAGGCAAAGAGTTTGTGACTGAGACCCCAAAATCAAATGCAACAAAAACAAATAAATAGGACTTAATTAAACTGAAAAGCTTCTTTGTAGCAAAGAAAATAATCATCAAAGTAAACAGACAGCCCACAGAATGGGAGAAAATATTTACAAATTATGTATCCAACCAAGAACTAAAATCCAGAATATACAAGAAACTCAAACATTACAGAAAAACATCAAAAAGTAGACAAATGACATAAATAGACACATCTCAAAAGCAGGTATACAAGTGGCCAACAGACATCTGAGAAAATGCCCAGCATCACTAATTATCAGGGAAATGCAAATTAAAACCACAGTGAGATACCACCTTACTCCTGTAAAAGTGACCATTATTAAAAAGTCCAAAAAAAATGGATGTTGACATGGATGTGGTGAAAAAAGAATGTTTATACATGGCTGGTGGGAGTGCAAATTAGTACAACCTCTATGGAAAATAGTATGGAGATTTCTTAAAGAACTAAAAGTAGATCTGCCATTCAATCCAGCAACCCCACTACTAGGTATCAACCCAAAGGAAAAGTAATCATATAACAAAGACACCTGTACACATATGTTTATTGCTACATAATTTACAATTGTAGAGATACAGAACTAACGTTAGTGCCCATTGACCAATGAATGTGTAAAGAAAATGCAGTATATATACATCATGGTGTGCCACTCAGCTATAAAAAAGAATGAAATAATGTCTTTTGCAGCAACTTAATTGGAGCTGGAGGCCATTATTCTAAGTGAGGTAATGGAACGGAAAGCCAAATACTGTATGTTCTCACTTATAAGTCAGAGATAAGATATTAGTACTAGAAGACATGCAGTATTAAGATATGTAATACTTGAAGTGATATAATGGATTATGGAGACTCAGGAGGAAGGGAAGAGGAAGGATTAAAAAAATGATATATCGCCGGGCGCGGTGGCTTACGCCTGTAATCCCAGCACTTTGGGAGGCCAAGGCGGGTGGATCACGAGGTCGAGAGATCGAGACCATCCTGGTCAACATAGTGAAACCCCGTCTCTACTAAAAATACAAAAAATCAGCTGGGCATGGTGGCGTGTGCCTGTAATCCCAGCTACTCAGGAGGCTGAGGCAGGAGAATTGCCTGAACCCAGGAGGCGGAGGTTGCAGTGAGCCGAGATCATGCCATTGCACTCCAGCATGGGCAACAAGAGCGAAACTCAGTCTCAAAAAAAAAAAAAAAAAGATATATTGGGTACAATGTACACTACTCAGATGAAGACCTCACTGAAGCCTCAGACTTTGCCACTATAGAATTCATCCATGTAACCAAAAACTAATTGTACCCCAAAAGCTATTGAAATAAAAAAATTTAAAAAGAAAAATACATTTAATATTTTTAAAAATGTAGTGCCCATTATACATTCATTCAGCAAGGATAGACTGAGGGTAAGATGTGGGCCAGGTATCTGTCCTAGGTCCTGGGAACTCAGCAGTGAGCAAGACAGACACAAATCCCTACACCAGTAGAGCTTGCATTCTAATTGATACACCTATAATTAATAGACAAAATGAGGACTTGAAAAAGAGAAATAGGAAGTATTGTGAATCTGGGGGAGAAGAAAGATACATACAAGAAAAGCGAAAATTGTAGAGAAATGGCAAGATAACTCCTGAAAGGGTAGGGGCTGGGAACATGAGAAGGGAGCTCACTCAACTATTCACAAGTCACTATTTGGTGCAGGGGCAACCTCACCTGGGCATGACATCCAAGAGAAGCTCCAAGTGGTGGATAAGGTGACTCAAAGGAAAGATGGCTCAGCCTGGAACTCAAAGGTCATGACGAGGGTCCAAAAGGCCAGAAAGGAATGTACCCAAAAGTCCAGATCGGAAGGTAAGGCTAATGATGGAATCTGCTATGTGAATAACTCAATGTGGGAGGGGCTCTTGGAGCATGTACAGGGCCAGATAGAGATATAAAGTCAATAGCAGAAGGAGCGAGACGTACAGACAAGAGGGACATGAAGACAGAGCACGGATCTGTTGCTGTGACAGTGGTTGTGGGAAGAAATGTTCTTGGAGTGCAGTTTGCCTTGGCTTTGCCATGTGGGTTTATGTGACCACTCCCCACAGTGTGTGCTGTTTTTATTTCTATTATTAGAGTTATCACAACTCTCTTGAGTTTGGGAGACTCCTTTCTGATTCTGGCCAACCCAGTCTTGGAAGTGGCACCAATCCTCAAAGTGGACACATTTGCAGGATTATTTTTTAATGGTTCATTTCTAGAACTGAAGTTGCTTGGTCGAGTTTGCATATTTAAATTAGCACATATTTGTTGTCAAATTGCCTAAATTATCTGTTTATACTCCCATTAACATGATATAGTACACCCTTTCCCTCCACCTTCACCAACACTAGAAATAACAAGACATTTCTATGATGACTGACAAAGGTGAAGAGTGATATTTCACTGGTGTTTCCCTTTGAATTTCTTTGCACTGGGCAGGTGATCAAATGCTGTGGTAGGTTGTATTATGGTTCTACAGTGTTCCAGGGCCCCGCCTCCTCAGAAGTTCACAGCCCTCCCCTGTGGACTCAGGAATGCCAATGTGATAACTTAGCCAAAGAAGTGTGGACTGAAGTTAGAGAGCCACTTTCAGGCCAAGGCTTTCAGAGTTTATTTGTCTTCTTTCTCTCTGCCCAAGACCAGGGATGTTCTAGACAGAGGCTGCTCTGTCTCCAGGAGCCGTGAGTGTCAGTGATGTAGGGCTGAGCCTCGTCTAATTTATGATGAAACAACAGCATGAGAGAGAAGTAAACCTTTGTTGTTGTAAATCAGAGCTTGGCAAACTGTTTCCAAAAAGGACCAGAAGATGCAGCTACTCAATTTTGCCTTTGTACATGACAGCAGCAAACAAATGGGCATGGCTGTATTCCAACAAAACTGTATTTATATAAGCAGGCAGTAGAACGATTTAGCCCTTAGACCATAGTTTGTTTTGGTTTGATTTATTTGTTTGTTTGTTTGTTTGTTTTTGAGGCAGAGTCTCGCTCTGTCACCCAGGCTGGAGTGCAGTGGCGCAATCTGGACTCACTGCAACCTCTGCCTCCTGGGTTCAAGTAGTTCCCTGCCTCAGCCTCCCTAGTAGCTGGGATTACAGGCGCCCACCACCACACCCAACTAATTTTTTGTATTTTTAGTAGAGATGGGGTTTTACCATCTTGCCCAGGCTGGTCTTGAACTCCTGACTTCATGATCCACTCACCTCAACCTCCCAAAGTGCTGGGATTATAAGCATGAGCCATCGCACCCAGCCAACCATAGTTTGCTGACACCTGTAATAAACCACTGAGATTTGGGAAGATCATGAATTACCGCAGCATTACCTAGCCCATCTTTACCAATTTCCCTGTTTGTTTTTTTTTTAATTGACATTGGAATTTTTTTCTTTCTAGGGTCACCTGTTTGAATTTGCCCATTTTTGTATAGGACTAGTCATTTTTTGTTTTATCAGTTAGGGTAATTAACCCTTTGTTATAATTATTGCAGCGTTTCTTATTTTGCTTCTGTCTTTGAACTTAAGAAGCTTTTGGTTGTGGAGCCATTTTCTTATTTAGATAGACAAATCAGTTTACCTGTAGCAGCGTGGTGTATGCCGGAGTTTCTCAATTTTGGCATTGTTGACATTTTGGACCAAATAATTATTTGCTTCGGAGGCTGTCCTGTGTGTCATGGGATGTTTGGCAACATCCCTGGCCTCTACCCATTAGATGCCAGTGGCACCTGCTTCCCAGTCCTGACAAACAAAAAGATTTCCAAACATTGCCAGATATCCCGAGAGCAGAATCACCCAGTGTTAACCACTGCTCTATGCCTGTTACTTCCCCCTTAAAAAGCCCTGCATATGTGATATTTATTGATTGATAGATTGATTGAGATAGAGTCTCACTCTATCACCCAGGCTAGAGTGCAGTGGCACCATCTCAGCTAACTGCAACCTCTGCCTCCCAGGTTCAAGCAATTCTCCTGCTTCAGCCTCCTGAGTAGCTGGGGCTACAGGTGTGCCACCACACCCAGCTAATTTTTTATTCTTAGTAGAGATGGGGTTTCACCATTTTGGCTAGGCTGGTCTCGAACTCCTGACCTCAGATAATTTGCCCATCTCGGCCTTCCAAAGTTCTGGGATTACAGGCGTGAGCCACCGTGCCTGGCCCCTCTGTGATATTTATAAGGCCGTACAGTAGCCTACCCTTATGAGTGGCTTTGTGTTCCATGATTTCAGTTACCTGAAGTCAACTGCGGTTTGAAAATATTACATGGAAAGTTCCAGAAATAAACAATTTATAAGTCAAAAATTGTGTGTTGTTCTGGGTAGCATACGAAGTCTAGCACCATCTTGCTGTATCCCACTCGGGGATGTGAATCATCCCTCTGTCCAGTGTGTCCTGCTGTATACGCAGCCTACCCATCAGTCGTTTAGTAGCTGTCTTGGTTATCGGATTGAAGAAACATAGTGTCTGCAGGACTGGGCACTACCCGTGGTTTCAGGCATCCACTGGAGGGCTTGCAACATATGCCCTGTGGATAAGGGGGGCCTCCTATACATCCCTTCATGCTAGTACTTGCAGTAAATGTATGGACATACATTAATTAGTGGAAACTTGGCTTCTGTAATATTTTTAGCTTTCCTGCAATTAACATGAGCTTGCTGTATTCCCTCAGTCAATCCTACAAGGAAGTCCTTTCATAACAGCTCATATGTAATTTGTCTCTCCAAACTGGTAGAAAAAATGGGAAAAAGTACTTTAAAGTTGTTAACATATGGGGCTTATTAATTTATGTTTGTAGCTATAAGTGATTATTCTGTTTTTAGAAAAGAAAAGGGAAAAAGATATCTGTTCAAGTTCAAAAAGGAGACTTCAGAAAAACATTCACCGAAGAAGTAAGTAAGCAAGCCGCAACACCTCCCCCTTGGGCTCCCCAGAGCCTTGGCCGCTGCTGAAGGCTCCACCCACCTTCCCCTTCTCCTCTCTCCTTTCTTCCACTGTCCTTGTCCTTCTCCGCTGAGGTTGTTCTCCACCCTCATGGGTACCAGCTGAATTTGGGCACATCCGGAGTGCTGCCAGCCTAACCCACCGCCTTGTGCCTGGTGGCTATTTCCATACTTGGAAGGATTCTTTAACACAGAGCTATACAAAGACCCAGAAATGATTAAGGATGATCACTAAGCCCACAAGTCAAGTTCTAAAATAAACTTCTACATCCTCCATTAAGTTAAAAGAAGTCCTTATCCAAGCACAGCCTGACAGTGTTCTCACTCCTTTGCCTGCGTTGTTTGGGAACCTGCGCTTGCTTCAGCCTCTCTGCACCCTCAGGCCTCTTTGCATCTCTGTCCTCTCCCTCCTGCCCCTCTTCTTGCATTCATTTCTCTTCTGCTTTTATACCTCACTTCTTCAGCAGCATTTCTTGTCACCCTCTCTCCCTTTGCAGCCACATTGGCCCGTTTTATTCATTATTGAAGTATAATAGGTGCTATCCAAGGTGGGGTCCCCAGACTGGTACCTTCTACAAGCCTGTTGGTTGCAGGTCTACAAGAATAAGGAGCGTGTAAACCAACTGTGCTGCTAAGCACACTGTTTTCATAGCAAGGCTCCTCAGTGGAGACAGCAGCGCCTTGATTCTGATCAAGCCCCTGTCGCATCGTAGGTTGGAGCATTGAGTAGCACTGGTGTGTGTGCTTACAGAAAATGCATGGATCCTAAGAGTACAGCTTGGTGGATTCACACACCCAGAAAAAGCACCCACATACCCAGCACCCAGCTCAAGACACAGGATATCACCAACTCCCATAAACTACCCCCTACCCACGTCCCTAAGTTTACACCAGCCTGATTCCTCACAGCATCAGTCATTAGACACTGAATGTTCCTCCCTCCTTCCTGCTCAGGGCCTCCTCACATAGGCCTTCCCACTCACCCACCCCACCCCAAAGCTAATCCCCCTATCCTTCTCCCTCTCTTTGCTATATACCCTCAGATCTCATCTTTAAAAAAAAAAATTATTTTAAGTTCCAGGATACATGTGAAGGATGAGTAGGTTGTTACACAGATAAATGTGTGCCATGGTGATTTGCTGCACCTATCAGCCAATCCTTTAGGTATTAAGCCCAGCATGCATTAGCTATTTATCCTGGTGCTCTCCCTCCTGCTCCTCCAACAGGCCCCAGTGTGTGCTGTTCCCCTCCCTGTGTCCATGTGTTCTCGTTGTTCAACTCCCACCTATAAGTGAGAACATGCGGTGTGTAGTTTTCTGTTCCTGCATTAGTTTGCTGAGGATAATGGCTTCCAGCTCTATCTATGCCCCTGCAAAGGACATGATTTTGTTCCTTTTTATGGCTTCATAGTATTCCATGGTGTATATGTACAACATATTCTTTATCTAGTCTATAATTAATGGATATTTAGGTTGAGTCCATGTCTTTGCTATTGTGAATAGTGCTGCAGTGAACATACACATGCATGTATCTTTATAATAGAATGATTTCTATTCCTTTGGGTATATACCCACTAATGGGATTGCTTGCTGGGCCAAATGGTATTTCTGTTTCTAGGTCTTTGAGGAATTGCTACGAGGTCTTTCACAATGGTTGAACTAATTTACATTCCCACGAACAGTGTAGAAGTGTTCCTATTTCTCCACAGCCTCGTCAGCATTTGTTGTTTCTTAACTTTTTAATAATGGCCGTTCTGACTGGCGAGAGATGGTATCTCATTGTGGTTTTGATTCGAATTTCTCTAATGCTCAGTAATGCGGAGCTTTTTTTCCATGTGTTTGTCAGCCACATAAACGTCTTCTTTTGAGAAGTGTCTGTTCATGTCCTTTGCCCACTTTTTAAAGGGGTGGGTTGTTTTTTTCTTGTAAATTTAAGTTCCTTGTGTATTCTGGATATTAGATCTCTGCCCTCAGACTTCACCTTAAATGTCACTTCCACAGGGAAGCATCCTCTGTCCCGCAGGCAGGACAGAGGTAGGTCTCCCTGACATGCCCTTGTGGAGACCTGCATTTTGTCTTCATGGTGCTTATCTCAACTGTAATAAATCATCTGTGCACAGCCTGTTCACTGCATGAAAGTCACATGAGGTCAGTAAGTGAATGGGTCTTGCTCATTGCTGTATGTCCAGCTCCCATGCCTCACACAGTTGTACTTCTTCACCAAGCATGAATACCAGTACCTGGACCCATCTGATTCATGCTGGGTTAGAAAAAGGTGCCCCTTCCTCAATTCACTACCTCATCTGTCAGAGCCAATTCTTGAAAACAAACCCTTCTCTGCCCTCTGCTGGAAGATTGTTGTACTAAGCATGTAACCTGATTTTGTTTCTAATATGAATCAAAGCACCCCTTAAAGGTAGCGTCCTTGCTCAGTGCACAACCCATACAACCTTATGCAGAGTCCTTGATAACCATATAAAAATATACATTACTTCACAGTTGGCAAAGCACTTTGATCTACATTTTGCCATTTAATTCCCATAATAAGTGAGTGTTATCAGCCCATCTTATGAAAGGGTGAAAGCCTTGAATGAGCTAAAATCAACCTGTGTGTTCCAATTTCAAGCCCTTTTTTCTTTACACTAAAAAGTAGATGAACCCAGAAGGCACCTAGTCTTTTTATGGAAGACTGGTGGAGGCAGCAGCCCTGCAAATGTTGACAGTTGTCCCTCAGCATCAGCTTCTTCTGTCTGTAACTTCTCACTAAACGCAGGGTGTCTGTGCGGTTGTTGCTTGTATGATGTGGAGTCTCACGGCATTCCTAATGATGTGGAAAGAGCACTAGATACAGAGTCTGGCATATCTAAATTCCAGTGCCAGCTCCACCCCATGTAGTGTGGTGACCACCAGCAATTCCTCTCCATATCTGAGCCCAAGTCCCTCATCTATAAAATGGGGACAGTCATT
This sequence comes from Cebus imitator, assembly GCF_001604975.1. Classification (NCBI taxonomy): domain Eukaryota; kingdom Metazoa; phylum Chordata; class Mammalia; order Primates; family Cebidae; genus Cebus; species Cebus imitator. The sequence continues at coordinate 1,398,321 of NW_016107372.1, forward strand.
GCCTTCTTGTTCTTACATGTTGTTGTGAGGATAGATGGCATAGCACACCTGCTGCTCTTACTATTTCCTTGACTATCACTTTTCCTCCCGGCACCCCGTCTCCACCCCCACCATCCCCTCCCCAGACCCCTCGTTTATACATCATAGAGCTCCCAAATCGCTCCCCAGGCCTGTGGTCTTTCCATGCATCACTTCCATCGTGTGCTTCTTCCCTACTCTCTGTAGGAATTCCTGGAGTTAGTCTTCTGGATTATGAATTTGTTTTTTGCCATGCTGCTATTCCTCGTCTCCATTAGGCTTTTCTTCTTAATTTTCTCCATTGTGCTTTTCCCTTCCCTGAGCTCTCTGTTCTCTAATGGCTTGCTTTTCACAGCAGGCTCCTCATTGTCTGCTCACACTTCCTCATGGGGATCTGAATCCACCGCTGCTGCAGGGCTCCATCCCTTAAGGCCTGGTTGCTGAAATGAGTAGGTGAGACTGAGCCAAACTCAGAACTACTGGGAACAGACCAGAAGGCTGCCCTCAGGCATAGGGCAGTTGGCTTTGGAAGTCTAAAGGCCCCACCTCACTTGATGACCTGCCTCCACTGGAGGAGGGGACTGATGCTTCTGTCCATGACTCTGCACGTCAGCTTGCTACCTGTGGCCCCCAAAGCCACCCCCTGCTCCGTCATCTGCTTGCAAATGCTTTGGGGACATTCATGTTCCCTAAATCTATATTCACTACAGGGGATTAGAGAAGACATTTCTGTGGAGACAGAGAACTGTAGAAGGTCCCCATAGCTGTGCTAATCTCCCTCGAGGTTTGCAGTAGTGGCCCAGAGTCAATTGGAGCTCTGCCTTTCACTCACATTAGGAACCTGCAAATTCCCCGCTCAAATTTGATAACAGTAATGCACACTTAGGTAATCCTTCTAGTAAGTTGCAGAGCCAGAATTACAAGCCCCTCCCACCCACACCCCTCCTCACCCCATGAGTCTGGCTCCTGAGGCCATGCTCTCATCTGCTGTGCCATATTTACCGAGTAGAGTCTAGAGACAAATGGTGGAGCTGGCCACTCCATGCTAGAGGACTGGCTGTTGAAGCCAAGTTTTTCCCACCCTAAGTTCCCACACCCCTACCCTCCACTCCCATGCCTGGCCTTGCTGCCAGCCCCGGCTCCTATGAGGCTGGGCATCCTGTGGGACTCTTTGGGGGGTCACATGCTCACCTCTCAGGGGTCCCTCCTCTCTCAGTCTGACTGTCTGCCTTGTATCTTGCCAGAGAAATGAATGGCTTCTTCACCACTGATTCTGTTCCTTCCTCTTTCCATCAATGTTCTTGTTTTGTCATTTGTTTTCCTTTAGCTCTTTCAATAACTGTTTGAGGCGAGGGAGAGAGTTGGACCAGATGTTCTCCTAGACTCACTTTAGGTGTAACATCCTCTGTAACTCAACATAAGACACAGACAGCCCCTTCATTTCTCCCCAGAGAAACAGTCCCTGCTGTCTCTGTTTCATGAATTCACCCACAGTGAGGTTGGAGGAGAAGGCAGCAGGAATTACTGATATTCATTTTAAAACCTCTTACAACTGCTTCTCCTGAATCTAAACCCCTGATTTCTACCCAGGGGTTCTGGGTTGCCAGACCTCTCCATGAGCAACTGGGAAATTAGTTCAGTGCTCTCCAGGGTTTTCTTTTATTCCTCGAGGAAGCAACAGGGAAGCACTAGAATGAAAAGAAACAGCAAATAATGAAGACTGACACCATCCCCTCAGCGCCAGCCACCTCACTCGCCCAAGTCTTCATTTGAATCAGGAAATTAGATCATAAGTGAAGATTTTTTCCCCCTCTGGCAAAATGAATGCAAAGAAATATTTTAGTAGGCAACTTCCATCAGCACAGAGAGATCAACATGATGCTTGTAGAAGAGATGCTGATTAGGTGATGCACGTCAGCTTGCAAATTGAGACACATTCACTGAAGAAGCCCTGTATGTTCTACTGAAATGTTCTGTTTGCTGTAGGGTTGGTGGCGGTGGTGGTGGTGATTTATTGCAGGTCGCCGTGTATACATAGCTTATCTGCCACTCGAGATGGAAGATTTCCTGCAAACTAACCAGGAAATGTTCCCCAAAACCCTGTGCACGATTGGAATTCATGGAGGGGAGAATCCAAACGGAAGATGGAATGAAGACTGAATAATACCAAACGGTTCTCTTCTACTTTCAGAAAAACCCAAAAGTGACACTGTGGATTTTCACTGGTCTGAGCTCTTTGTGACCTGTGGTGAGGCAAAAGGGATTTTATATAAGGAGAAAATGAAACACGGTGAGTTCCTTGGTCTTCTGCTCTTTGGAATCCCTAGATGAAGCAATCACTAGAAGGGAGGAAAATACCTGTGTGTATAATTGATTAGGAAATGGACCTGCTAGCTAGACTGCAGAAGAAGAAACACCTCCTTGGAGGGAATTTCCAAACCCTTCCACATCATGATATTTCCGGCAACCAGACCATTCCACTCCCACCTAGAAGTCACCTATGGACGCTGCAGTAGTGACAGCCATGTCCTTGCTGCATGTAGGTACCACATGAATGCAAATTCTTTCCCACCCCCTCACCTCTCAGTCAGGCTTTAGGGCTGCCTTCAGTCTAAGAGAAGAGGCATCCAGACTCCCCTGCTACTATTTCTACCTCACAGAGGAAGTCTCGCTTGGCCCAGAAAGGTAGAAGGCCACAATTAGGAATTCAGAGGTTTGGGGTGAATTCACAGAGGATGGGGGTAGATCCAAAAACGGGCTGTCTTTTTCTTACAGGATCCTCAACGAAGTGCATTCAGAATGAGAAGGGAGCTTGGCTCACACCAAAAGAATTTGAAATTGAAGGAAAAGGAAGAGACACAAAGAACTGGAAACGGAGTATATGTTACGGAGGAAAGCCCCTGTTAGAGCTGCTGAAGGTAGTATCGTGACAAGGGACAGATAGGTGACGGGTTTAAATCCTTGAAGGAGAAGTGGAACTTTTAACAGCAGAAATGTGAAGAGCTCCCATTAGGATTCAACAGCATGATTTATAAGGAGCTAAATGTTCAAAATATGGGTGACAAAGTTAGGGGCACAGATTGTTCCCGATGGTGGAGAACTTTAAATGCAGGCAAAGGGGTCTGAGGTCAAGAGAGATGTAAGAAGCTAAAAATAAACTAGCTGAAAGATGCCTGCAACCACTCCCCTGCATCCTCTACCTGACACCTACTCAAGGCCCAGCTCATCTGGGCGCCCTGACATTTCCAGGCCCCCCAGTCCATGGTCCATCTCTCCTCTGCATGTCCACAGCCCACTATTCCTGTCCTGAGAATGACTAGGCTTTGTGAGACCAGGACCCAACACAAGGCGTCTCAGTGACACTCAAGAAATTATCACTAGAATGAAGTCATAAAGATTTTATCTAGAGAGGAAGAAATGGAAAGAGAAAAGAATGGATGGGAAAGGGACTAAGAAAGAAGAACTTGGCTCGTGGGTTTGAGTAACGGGACACAAATGATTTTATCACTAAGTGAAGTCCAAAGGAAAAGCTGACTGTGAGAGGGAGCTAATTTTTCTTTTGGACGCCTTGGGTTTGAGATCCACTGTGATATCCGGGTACAGATATTCACTAGGAAGTGGGAAGGCCAGTATCTACAAAAAAAAAAAAAACCTCCAGAATAACCTCATTCATTGACTCCTTCTGTCTTTCAGAATGGACTTTTGCTCTGTCCTCCAGGAATAAATCTCAAGAGAGACTTAAATAGCAAGTGAATTTCTGCTACACTGTCAGTCACCATCTTGCAGACTTTCCCTGTATGGAGGCTCAGTAAGAGCTTCTGAGTTTCCCAGCTCTGAGTCACCTCCACATGTGGGCACAGCATCTTCAAAATCATAATTTTCATAGTTAATTTGGGATGGGGAAGCAAATGACTCTAAAATAAAAATTAGATGAAAAAGCTCATCATGTCCATGTGTTTTAGAAAAAGATTTGGATATTTGGATTGCTATAAACCAAAGGTGTCAGAAATACAATGCTCTGAGCCTAGGCAACCTAGCAAGACCCCATCTCTAGCAAATTTTTTTTAATCAGCCAGGAATGGTGGTGTGCATCTGTAGTCCCAGGTTAGGCTGAGGTAGGAGAATTGCTTGAGCCCAGGAGTTCAAGACCAGCCTGAGTGATATAGTGAGACTCTGTGTCGCTATACAATGCGATGTAATCCCAGCACTCTGGGAGACCAAGGTGGGTGGATCCCTTGAGCCCAGGAGTTTGAGACCAGCTTGGGCAACATGGAAAAACCCCTTCTTTACAAAATATACAAAAATTAGCCAGGCATGGTGGCATGTACCTGCAGTCCCAGCTACTCAGGAGGCTGAGGCGGGAGGATCACTTGAGCTCTGGAAGCAGAGGTTGCTGTGAGGTGAGATCGTGCCACTGCACTCCAGCTGGGGCAACAGAACATGAAAAGCAAAAAAAAAAAAAAGAAAAAAGGCATTGAGATAGACAGGAACAGCATATGAAAGAAAAAGAGGGTCCTCTATGATCACACACTAAGTATGGCTGAAGGTTCCATGCTTATTGTTGGTAGCACCAGGATGGAATGACACCTTTAAACTGAGTTTTGTCTCTGCAGGGCCTCCCTACAGGTGGAACGGCAGCCATCTATTGGCTGAACTAACTCCCCCTCCTCAACCTCCTCTACTTGATTAGATATGTTCTGCAGACATCAGTTCCACTCGTGAGCTTCCCATTAGATGGGAACTTCCAACAAGAATATGCTTCTCTAATATTGCCCTGGAAGCTGGCCTGACCAGGCTGGATTCATTCAAAGTTTAAGGCACTGGTCTCCCAATGCCATTAGACAAATCATCTTTCCCGTGCTTATTTGAAATACCCTGAGATTCAGGGTGATTGCTCAGTGTAACATCATAATAGCAAAAAATTAGGGAGGAACACAAGTTCTATCAGTATTGTAGAATGAGCTGATAACAGCTACAGAATGCTTTTGTAAAAGCCTTTCTTATAGAATATTAGACCTTTGATATAGACATGTGTACATGGATGCATAAGTATGGAGTTATCATTCAATCAATGGAAAAACCACCAAAGGGTTTTGGGGTCAGGAGAGCTTCAGGATATTTACGGTAGGAGTGACGTGTGGGGAAGGAACCCATTGCTGCTTATGTGAATGCGTAGATAGGTCTATGAGTGAAAAAATAGCCGAAAGAATCAACCTCACTTATTTTGAGATGAGATCACAGGGACATTTGCCTTCTGTGTTATACATTTATGTACAGTTGGAATTACAATGACCATTTATTACTTTTGCAACCGGAAGAAAAAAGGTCTTTAAAAATCCAGATCATTCATTAATAGCCCCAACAGAATAATATCCTCTAGCTCTCCTAATGCCGCGTGTCAGCACTTAATAGCCAGGGGCATGTTTGACCCAGCCTTTCAGTCCCACCTTCCGGGGCCAGGTTGGGAGAAGAAGATGAAGGTTTATCCGACTGAGAATGGGCCAATGCAGGCCTTGCCCTCAGCCCCGTCACCCAGCATGACTACTGCTCTGCAGCACCTCTGTCTCCACTGCAGTGTCACTTGTGAATGTGTACAACAAACAGACCAATGCTGGCACTCCTAAAGTGTGCTTTGTGGTCACCTGCAGGGTGCTGCCTCCATGGCCCACACATGATAGACAGCTGGTGCAAAGAGCCACAGGCTTGGCCTGTGAGAGCCTCCATCTCCAGAAGGGCCTGGATGTAGCCAGCAGCTGCCACTCAAATGGCATATAGTGTGGGGCTGAGGAGAAGCTTTTGGGGTTCTTTTTTTAATACCAGAAGTGCATGGCCGTCATGGGTGGTCCAGAGATGCTAGGAGGTGTGAGAATAGGTAGCCAAAGTCACCAGACTCTGGAGGGCACTAATGGGAAAGCCTGCTGTATCGCAATTTGACAGATTCTAAAACCTTTTGTTAGAAGGAGCCCCATTCAAAGTGGGCCTGTTTGCAAGTAACAGCATAAATGGGCTTATCTAACTATGAGGGATGCATTTCCTCCAGAACTCAAGAGGCCCAAAGGATACTTGGAGGCTGGTTAGAACACTGCGAGCACTTAAGGATCAATAATTATTTTTTGACAGTGTCAGGGATGGAGCATCCCTTGACTCACCAGATAATGCCCAGATGGTGGCGGACCCCTGTACCATGTCTGGGACAGTGGTCCATGCTTTTTTGTTTTATTTTAATTCCACATCCATGCAGAAACTCAAACCCCATCTTTTTCTGTGAGCTCCTTGTGAGTAATGTCCTGAGTGTGTCAAATGAATCTGCTGAGAGAAGGGTGTCTTCAGGGTGATGTTATGCCTGTGCTCCTAGAGAGTGTCAGATGCAGTTCAAATCCTGCCTGCAAAGATTGCCTATGGTGGAGGTACCTGTCAAGGTACCCTGTGGTAGCCAGGTAACGGTCTATTGTGTCCCTTCAGGAGTGAAAGCAACCCACAGCTGAGATGCTGTTGAAATAGACACCGAACAGAACACATTAGTCAAATCTGTGCCTGCAGAGTATTTACCAGTTGCTAAGTGGATGGAATCAGTAATTTCAATAACATTGGGCCTTCGCAGGTGGGGTCACGGCATTCAGGTTGCAGTAATTCACTGTGAGGCATCATTCATTCTTTCCAAGTTTAAGAACAGACCAAACTGGGCTTTTGAATGGAGAAACGGTGGGAATAGTCACCCCGTCTCTACACAAATCTTCTATAATGAGTTTCAGTCCTTGAAAGTTCATTTTAATTCATATTGATCAGTATAAAATATTTTAACAGAGGTCCTTGGAGTTTCATTTTGTAAAGCTGATTGTAGGTGCCAAAGATAACTTAATTTTAGTTATTTTAATTTGTTATTTACTGGGTCACAGCATCCATGCCCACTATGGAACATTCTAGAGCCATATTATGTCACAACCATGGGGCAGTTAGGCAAGGCACCAGGAACAAGCATTCCTACACTCCTGCGCCGACATGCCAGCTATCATGGTATCTTACTTTGGTCGGTTAGATCTATTAACAGAGGTTTGGTGTGGCTCAGCGAATGCTGCCCCAAGTGGCTCAGCTCAAAGCACAAGCTTGCCAGCAGGCAGCAACACAGCTCAAAACGCGGCAGAACCCGTTAGCAAGCCACAGCCAGAGAATAAAAGCCCTTTCTTGGTGTTGGTGGTGTTGGTGCTCACCACCCAGACGCTCAGCTTGTTGTGCCAATTGTCTTGCAGTTTCCCCCAGGGAGGTGGCATCAGCGCCCCCCACCCAAAATTGGGTTTGGGTATTCGCTCTAACACACACAAAAATGACATGCTCTAGAAACCCATAGGGTCAGCATTTGTGGGTCTCCACCATCCTAGCGGTGCCCACGTTATCTGCCCTTGCAGTGGAAAAAGTCGGATGAATGCGAGGTGTGCTGTAAAGAGGGACAACTTCTCTGCTGCGGTACTTGTCCACGAGCCTTCCATGAGGACTGTCACATCCCCCCTGTGGAAGCCAAGAGGTGAGTGGGATGCAGCCATGCCTCGGCACACAGCACTCACCTCCAGAGGGAAGGGCAGGACCTGTGAGTGTCTGGGACAACCGTATGACAGAGGGTAATCTGGTGTCAGAGACTCTGGGCCTCTCTGCGTCTCTGAGGCTGCCAGTGAGACTCTTGACCCCACACTTCCCCTGCCCCTGGAGGTGCCCTTTCCTGGGTTGCTATTCCTTGGATAGTAGGGACTCCTGTCCAAGGGGAGTTGGGGACAGGAAAAGCCAGCTTATGTTCCGTGCCTACTCAGAAAAGACAGGAAGCACGGCTTGTCACACATTTCACCATAGTCTCATCCTGCTGATGGAGGCCTGAGGTCCCTGCAGGTGAAAGCCCAGATTTTGACACTCAAGCCTGGCAGGCAGGGTTCCTTTGTGCCTGCCACAAAGGAAGAGAAGAGAGCACACACTCACGGTGACGCCACCTTCCTCAGCCTGGCCACCTGCGCTTACCACTGATGCGAGGGAAGGGTCAATGCTGGAGACCCCATATGGGGCTCTTGGACACTCTGGGAGGTGTCCCGCCCTCATGGCTGAGCCCATCCTTCCTGAGGGAGGACAGTGGCAGCCACAGGAATGGTGGCCATTTCCAGGAGCACTGCCCTCTGCTCACCTTATGTCCAACCTCTCAGGACCCCCTGGAGCTGCACCTTCTGCAGGATGAAGAGGTCTTCTGGAAGCCAGCAGGGCCATCATGTATCTAAGATCCTGGAGAGGCAGATGCAGCCTCCAGAACAGTTGGTGAGTTGGATGCAAACCCCAAACCTATGCCTTTTCCTGCTCACACGAGAAGCACAAACAGGCACAGGTTCAGGGCAGTGCACCAATGGGAGGCACAGGTTCAGGGCAGTGCACCAATGGGAGGCACAGGTTCAGGGCAGTGCACCAATGGGAGGCACAGGTTCAGGGCAGTGCACCAATGGGAGCCTTGAATGTCTCCCTTTAGAGGATGATGATTTAATGCCCAAACACAGAGTCCAAACAAAATCCCACACACCCCGTGGGCCTCGGTAAGCATGGCGGGAATGCTGACTGCCCCTGGCTGCCCCATCCGTGCACATGTCTAGGCACTGGCCTGACTTCACTGTTGCTGCGTTTCACTCTCAAGCCCTCTTCATGTTTTACAGAAATGTGAGTTCCTCCTTTTGAAGGCCTACTGTCATCCACAAAGCTCCTTTTTTACTGCCATCCCACTTAATGTAAGTCACATTTTATGGTTCTCTTGCATAAAATGCATTTTGAGAAATTGAGGGGCTGAATCTGGCAGATGCTGCAGTTTGCTCAGGAAGCTGGTGAGCAGGAGAGAAGGCCAGCATGGCAGCAGTGGGGCAGGGCAGCAGGGCATTTAGCAGGGGGTTAGCTGGAGAGGGACTGCCTGGTTCAAACTCCACCCCACCGTGCACAGGCGCTGAGATACCTGGCGAGCTGCTTCCCCTCCTATGTATCCATTTCATCTTCTCTTTAGGAGGAATGTCTTTCCTACTAGGGATTAAGAGTCACAGGTGCCCGCTGGGCCCAGCGGCTCACACCTGTAATCCCAGCACTTTGGGAGGCTGAGGTGGGAAGATCACCTGAGGTTAGGAGTTCGAGACCAGTCTGGCCAACATGGTGAAACCCCATCTCTACTAAAAATACGAAAATTATCCAGGCCTGGTGACAGGCACCTATAATCTCAACTACTCCGGAGGCTGAGGGAGGAGAATCACTTTGACCTGGGAGGCAGAGGTTGCAGTGAGCCAAGATTGTGCCACTGCACTCCAACCTGGGTGACAGAGTGAGACTCCATCTCAAAAAAAAAAGTCACAGATGCCAAACTGTGTGGGTTCCCATCCCAGCTGTACCACTTTCTAGCTGAGACATCTTGGGTAAGTTCCTTGACCTCCCCATCCCTTGGCTTCCTCATCTATGAAATGGGCATCATTATTTATGGTTCCCATAAATGTGGAGATTACATATTCATATACTTGGCTTAGAATGTAGTTTATATAGTGCCTAGAACAATGGCTGACCTAAAGAGGTCAGATGATATTATTATTGTTATCCTGGAAATAAAGGCTTGGATTGTATTTAAGCTGGATCCGCTCCAGTGATGACAGCCATGCTAACGTCACCTCTGTGGTGGCTTTGTCCCCAGATTCGAGATTATGGTGAGCCCTTTCAGGAAGCGATGTGGTTGGACCTGGTTAAGGAAAGGCTGATTACGGAAATGTACACGGTGGCATGGTTTGTGCGAGACATGCGCCTGATCTTTCACAACCATAAAACATTCTACAAGGTAAAGGGCATTTCCTGCTTCCTTCCTCATCTTTTCTACTTTCCTCTAATTTCTGGGACAGTGGAACTTTGCAAGAATTACATCCAGTTTCATCCTGGGGAGATCTCACACAAGACAAGGATTACAGAAAAAAAAAAAAAAACAAAAACAAAAACACCTCGGCATTCCTGGAGGCAAGGGGTGAGGGGCAAAAAGAAAAGCAAGCAGGACAGGGAAGGGATCCCGGAACAGCAGCTGAAAAAACCATGCTCCGTTCCCAGATCAGCAGCCCGCTCCTACCTAGAGCGGTAAACGGCATCCGGCCTCTTTGTTCAAACTGGAAGGAAAGGCAGTTTATACTTACATTGTTCTTCCTGTCTCAGAAATATGAAAATCAGTAAGGAAACAAAACAGAATCAATTAAACTTCCTGGATACTCAGGCTTGCATTTTTTTACACATAAACTTCTCATTGGACTCAAACATCTGGAATTGCCTTCCAATACAGTGTTAGTTTCACCCTCCTTTATGAGGGAGGGACAGCTAGTTGAGCTATCTTGCAATCCAAGACATTTTTAACTTTGGTTTGCCCTAATTTTTATCCTCACTTGTACAGAAATGTTTTGGGAGGTACCTAAGGAAGATTTTCATCTCTGCCCAGCTTCCCTCCCTTCTTCCATGCCGGGAGCTGGCATGTTCACAAACCACACATTGTAAACAGGTACCCACTCATGGAGCTGGAGGGAGAAAGGGTTGGCTCAGAGAGCTGCTCAGTGTCTGGCATATCCTTAGCCCTGGAGAACAGAGGGTCATCCTTCCTCAGCGAGTGGGCTTTCAAGAAATGCTTTTCTAAATTTGTTTAAGCTATTTTGCACCATGCTCAGACTTGCAATGATCAAAACCAACCCTTCAGTCCAGATCACCCGTCAGGTGGAAGTTAACCACCAGGTAGAGTCTCATGCTTCTTGATATTTTAGTAGCAGCATCTCCCCATCCATTCTGCCTGACTGCTGGGGCTCCTAAAAATATATGAGTGAGGCTGGGTGCAGTGACTGACACCTATAATCCAAGCTTTTTGGGAGTCCAAGTGGAGATGTTCGCCAGAGGCCAGGAGTTGGAGACCAGCCTGAGCAATGTAGCAAGACCTCCTCACCCCGATCTGGGGAAAAAAAAAAAAAGAAATGTTTTCAAAAGCTGGGCATAGTGGCGTGTGCCTACAGTTTCAGCTACCCAGGAGGCTGAATTGAGAGGATCACCTGAGCCCAGGAGCTCAAGACTGCAGTGAGCTGTGATGATGCCACTGTACCACAGCCTGAGTGACAAAGACCCTGACTCAAAAACAAAAAAGCAAAAAACAGAAAAAAAATGTATGAACGATTTGATGGCTGTTATCCTTCTTCCTTAAACATATTTGTTTGCTTTTTTCTCTTTCAGGCTTCTGCCTTTGGCCAGGTAGGGCTTGACTTAGAGGCAGAATTTGAAAAAGATCTCAAAGATGTATTCGGTTTTCATGAAGCCAATGACAGCAGTTTCCGGACTCCTCCTTGAACCTGTTCCGGAAAGGCTGAAGCATCTCAACCTCAGGATCCAGCTGATGAGGCCCTGGCCTGGACTGTTGATCACCAGTGAGCCTGGGATGTAACTGGCTGCCCTCAGGACCCAAACCCAGACCCTTCAAAGGATTATCACACCCTCCACCACCTTTATTCTTTCTCTTTGCCTTTGAAAGGCTATATCTACACTTAAAAAGAAATTAGTACTTCCTTAACACCATCAGATACCCCATCAGAGTTCATATTCTCCCCACTGTCTCATAAGTCTTTTTAGACTTGATTTGTTCAAATCAGGATCTAAACAAGCTTCACACATTGCATTTGGCTCACCTGTCCCTATGTCTTATTTTAAGCTATAAATTGCCATGTATTTATTGAAGAACTCAGGGTTTTTGTCCTATTAAATTTTTAGAGTCTTCTGGTTGCATTTTCTTAGTGGTACATTCCTCTCTTCCTCTCATTTTTTGTAAACAAAGTTAGATCTAGAAGCTTGCTCAAACTCAGGTTTTGAGGGTTTTGTTTTGATTTGCAGGGGGGTTTGGCACACAGGCGTCACAGGGGGAATTTAGTATTATTTTTATGTTAAGTTTGGCAGCAGGTGCAGGTATTATCAGCCTGGTCATTTATCACCTGATGGTTTTAGCAATACCTAAATCCATGATATCGTTAGGGGTTGCAAAATGATGACATTCAGACTTTATTTTTTTACCTCATTATTAGTCAGAATTCTTCTGCAAAGAGCTTCTCTTTTACAATATTTGGGGCCAGGAGCAGTGGCTCATGCCTGTAATCCCAGCACTTTGGGAGGCCGAGGTGGGCAGATCACAAGGTCAAGAGATGGAGACCATCCTGGCCAACATAGTGAAGCCCTGCCTCTACTAAAAAATACAAAAATTAGCTGGGTGTGGTGGCGCATTAACTGTAGGCCCGGCTACTTGGGAGGCTGAGGCAGGAGAATCACTTGATCATGGGAGGCAGAGGTTGCAGGGAGCCAAGATTGCGCCACTGCACTCCAGCCTGGCAACAGAGCGAGACTCCATCTCAAAAAAAGAAAAAAAGAAAAGAAAAGGAACAATATTTGGTTACCTTGAAATACAGGTTGTACAAAAGATAGGATAAATGCTTTTTATTATTATTATTATTTTGCAATGTTCAAAATAATGAATTGATTTCCTAATATCCTCTAAAGGTGACCAGGGATTTTTTTTAATTATCTTGAACCTACATATTTAAATGCTAATACCTTTATTGATGCTTGAGTTGCCCACTTTTTTTTTTTTTTTTGAGACAGAGCCTTGCTCTGTCACCCATCCTGGAGTGCAGTGGCATGATCTCAGCTCAGTGCAACCTCCTCCTCCTGGGGGCAAGCAATTCTCCTGCCTCAGCCTCCTGAGTAGCTGGGATTACAGGCATGCATGAGTTGCCCGCTTTTAGTGAAAATCTCCTCAATTTGATTCCTGAGTTGTTTTGAAATGACCCCAGCATAATTTGATGGTGTATTAGCTATCTACTGCTTTGTAACAAATAACTTCAAAGCTTAGCTGTTTAAAAGAAAGAAACATTTTATTGCTCACTATTCTGTGGGTCAGGAATTCAGGCAGCATCCATGGGGACTGTTACCTTTGTTCCACATGGTATTGACAGATCCTATTTATACTTGCTCAGTGTCACTTTTGCCACATTCTGTTGGTCAAAGCAAGTCACAGGGCCAGCCTCAGAACAAGAAAGAATTGATCCTAACTCTTGATGGAATGAGTGGCAATGTCACATTTCAAAGGAGAATGTTGCTTGGGAAGAAACATCGTTGCTTTCATCTTTAGAAGCAATCTACCATAGTTCACCCTCTGGCCACAGTAGTTCACATCTTTCCCATATACAAAAGACAATTCTCTCCCGGCAGAAGTCTGACTGTCTGCAATACTGGAACAAAGTCTAGGACCTCATTATCTAAATCAGGTTCAGATCAGATTAAGCTTCTTGGGGCTGGTCACAGTGGCTCACACCTGAAATCCCAGCACTTTAGGAAGCCGAGGCAGATGGACCACTTGAGTCCAGGAGTTCAAGACCAGCCTGGGCAACAGGGCAAAACCTCATGTCTACAAAATATGTTTTTAAAATTAGCTGGGTGGCTCAGGTGGAAGGATGAGTCACAGTAAGGCAAAAATGCAGCACTACAATCCAGCCTGGGCCACAAGAAAGAGAGAGAGAGGAGAGAGAGAGAGAGAGAGAAGAGAGAGAGAAAGAAAGAGGAAGGAAGAAAGAAAAAAGAGAGGCAGGGAGGAAAGGAAAGGAAGAAAGAGGGAGGAAGAAAGAAAAAGAGGAAGGAAGGAAGGAGAGAAGGAAGGGAAGGAGGGAGGGAGGAAGGAAGGTAGGAAGGAAGAAAGAAAGAAAGAGAAAGAGAGGAAGGAAGGAAGAGAGAAAAAGGAAGGAAGGAAAAGAAAGGAAAGAAAGAAAAAGGAAGGAAGGAAGGAAGAAAGAGAGAAAGAAAAGAAAGAAAGAAAAAGGAAGGAAGGAAGAAAGAAAGAGAGAAAGAAAAGAAAGAAAGAGAAAAAAGAAAGAAAGCAAAGAAAAAAAGAAAGAAAGAGAAAGAAAGAAAGAAAGAAAAGAAAGAGAAAGAAAGAAAGGAAAGAAAGAGAAAGAAAGAAAAGAAAGAAAAAGAAAGAAAGAAGAAAGAAAGAAAGAAAGAAAGAAAGAAAGAAAGAAAGAAAGAAAGAAAGAAAGAAAGAAAGAAAGAAAAAGAAAAGAAAGAAAAAGAGGAAGAAAAGAAAGAATAAACGAACAAGGAAGGAAGGAAGAAAGGAAATAGGCTCCTTGGGTGTGGTTCATTGGGTGCAGCTCCTTGGACGCACCTCCTCTTGAACTAGAGACCTGTGAGCTGAAAAACTGTTTCTCCCCTGCTGCCAACATTCAGTGATGAAAACAGGGGCAGTATGACCACTATAGATGCTTCCATTCAAATGGGGGAAAAGGAAGCAGCAGTCACTTGTTTATATCAATTCTGAAATCCAGTCAAGCACATCTTGCTAGTTCCCCCTAATCCCAGGGCAGGAAATGTTCCTTGGTACGTGATTTATATGTATCACACAACTCTAGTTTGCATCCAACCCCACGGGCTTCTCCGTGTCTTCCTCCATTCTGCGCTGGTGTCTCACTTGCTCAATCCTCAGGTACAACAATAAAAGTTAACAGAATTTCAACACTCAGACCACTGTGAAAAACAAACTAAATTGGTTTCTAAATGTCTGTGGAGTTTGTTTTTGTTTGTTATAGATTTTATATACCATTGCAGCGGTTATTTAAAATACCATTGCGAAGGGCATTTAATAGCATTGCAGAGGATTTTGCCTTTGTGTTTATAAATGAGATTAGTCTATGGTTTTTACATGCTGTCATGGTCAGATTTACCGTTATCCTAGCTCAGTAAAAATAACTTGTAAAATTTTCTACCTTTTAATATGTACTGGAATAATTTATAGTGTTTTAAAGTAACCAAAAGTATGTGACCCAGAATTCATTGGGGAGATGGTGTTGACCACATTATATGCTTTTTTTATGGTTGTTAGACTATGCAGATATTCTGTTGATTTTTGAGACAGTTCTGCTTTTATGTTTTTCTAAGAAATCATCCATTTTGTTTGTGGTTAAAAGTAATATAGGTGGTCTTATTTCTGTCATATTTTGTTATTTCTCTTTTTAATGTTTTCATGTCGTTTTTGTGTATTTTTGTGCTTCTGCCTTCTATTTTGGGAGGTAACAGTTTTTAGTTCTGTTAGAAGTTTTCCCAATGCATTTTAACTTATTTTTTTAATGTCAAAGTCAAAAATAAAATATCTGCAATGTGCCACATACTTAAGGCAACGTGGTTATCACGTGTATACCTCTCAGCTCCCTGTTCAGGTCTTTTCACTCTCTGGAAACATACACATGCATTATTTTCAAATTTTTTGGCTTTTACTCTATAAATTATGTTTATTCTATTCAATTGTATCATTTCATCATTTGGTAGTTTCACATTATGTAAATTATTTGTCATGTCCTATATCACATAAAGTCATTCAAAAGCAAAAATTAAAAATTTGTGTTACAAGGCCAGGCACGGTGGCTCATGCCTGTAATCCCAGCACTTTGGGAGGCCGAGGTGGGTGGATCACCTGAGGTCAGGAGTTCAAGACCAGCCTGACCAACATGGAGAAATCCCCATCTCTATTCTTCTAAAAAAAAAAAAAATTGTGTTACATGATAGCCTGTGTTTATGAGAACAATATTAACGTCTTTCTGTTTTCCCTGTTTAAGATTCTCTGCTGGTCTTTTTTTGCCACGACTTCTCCATACTTCCTTTTTGCTCCACCTTTCAGTCGAGTGAAGTATGTCTTTAAATAATTTGAAAAGAATTACATGGATGGGATGTTTTCTGACTCTTAGCATATCTTAGAATGTGTTCTATTGTTTTCATAAACTAATAACATCATATATATCTTATCACAACTCCTCACCTTCAAAACTGATTTAACCTTTCTTCAACTGTCTTTGGGGATTTTATTCTACAACTCTGAAATCTGAGTCGAGCCAGAATTCTGCCTCTTTATTAGTGTGTGGAAACCAGTGATATTTCCACTATTATCTCAATAGTTGTATATTTAATTATTTTTGCCAGGATAGGTTTCAATATGGTGCTTTTCTCATTCACCTTGGCTGGCACACTGAGCCCTTTTGATATACATGCCTGCTTCTTTTTCCAGCCCTATTAAATCTTACTGATCCATTTGTTCTGGGCTCACTTCCAAGAACATCTATTATCTACAGGCTATCTGTTCTCCATTCTCCCTATTTATCATTTATTTAAAAATGTTTCGGGAAGCACTTCTCCTCTTAGGCCATTTGTATGAGACTGATATTAATACAATTGCAATTTGATAGTATTTTAAACCTAATTTTTTTAGCATGTTAATAATGCCAATTTCTATTTTTTAACAAAAGTTCAAAGGATATAAACTTTTCTTAACATAATACTTTTCTCAAGACAAGAATGGAAAATCATTACAACTTACCAAATTGTCCTGATCTGTGTTTCTGGCTTTTCTTTCTTATTTAATTTCCATGAAGGAGTGAGACCATTGAAGCCGCAGGTCCTGCCCCATCAGGAGGCAGAACCTGATCAGCAGGCCCTCTTCAGCCTCCCAGTGAGGAACTGGGAGATGAGTGTGTTGGATTTTCCATTTAGGTACCTAGTATCACAGACTCACAAACGGAAAATGTGTAGAGATTTCTTTTGTTTTTACGTTAGTGTGAACTGTGAAATAGATCGACCTCACCTATGATCCTGGAAAGGGTGGAAGTAGTTTGAGCACTGGCTCAAGAAAAGCATAAAATAAAGTAGAATTCCCTTCATTGTATGGTAAGACAACAAATATGGCCACAAAGATGGCTGTTTCTAGTCCCACTTTGAAGTGAATGCTGGGTCCTAGAGATGATGATTTCATCAGCATGGGCTTTAGACTTCCAAATCCTTCTGAGAGGTGCACTAAAGGTTCTCCTTCCTAGCATAAGTTCAATGCATTATGATAAAAGTTTCCCCTCCCTACCAGTTTACCAGCGGGCAGGATTGCTGGGTGAAAAAAATCTTACATCCCTTTATGACCTAAACCTGTCTTCCATTCTGGCATTGGTAAGCTGATCCTGGTCTGTCTGTCTATCTGTCATCTAATCATGGCTCTGTGTTGCTCTATAACTTGGGCAGAGGGTCGGGGGGACCCTAAAGAGTCATTTATTTCTGTCAAATTGAGACTTTCAAACACCAGCAGTTTGGTTGCCGTGACAGCCAAGACTCCTATCCCCGGAACACTCTCTGCCTTTGCCCCTGTTGGTTGCTGCACTGCTCTCCTGGTTCTCAAATGATTTCTGCCTGCAAGAGCAGGGTTTGGGTTATTCTGCTTAGCCCAGCCGTTCCTCATCTTTCCCCAGAGTCTCTGAGCTGTAGGCGCAGGTGCTGCCCTTCTGGTCGTTTCCCACTGCTCAGGCATCATCTGCTTTCAGCACCCACCTCCTGAGATGTTAAAAACTCTTACTGAAACCAACGTCAGTGATGCCCCTCCAGACAATGCCAGCTGCCTCACTCCAGGGACCCATTCCAGTCCTGCACCCAGGCCATAATGACATAGGAGTTAAAATTATTTAGGCAGATGATAGTGAGGGTAAGGAAGTCCTCAGTAAGGTTTTCCTTTTCATGAAAAGCAGCCCCCAAATCATTTCTTTTCTAACAAAAAGCCTGTAAAATTGAGCTACAGACACAGATAAGCAAGCTGGAAACTTGCATGGGGGAATGCCAGCAGCTGTGCCAGTAGGAAAGGGCTATCTGGGGGGTAGGCATGTCCAACATGCTGGCTCCATCTTCCCTTTTCCTTGCCAGCCACATGTATAGTAAGGAGCAGACAAGTAGAAAACCCATTTGCATAAGAAGAAGATTAGGGTGGAGTGACCAACTTCCTCATGTGCTATGTAAGTGTCACACCTGATCCAACCAATCTGTGGGCCCTATGTAAATTAGACTCTGCCTCCTCAAGCCAGTCTATAAAATCTGGTGCACTTTCCCGAGGGTGGGAAGACCCACTTGGGTACTCCTCTCTCTGTGCAGGAGAAAGACTGTTATTTTTTCCTCTTTCTTTTGCCTATTAAACCTCCACTCTTAGCCTCACTTCATGTGTGTCCATGTCCTTGATTTCCATGGCATAACGCCACAGACCTCAGGTATTACCCCAGACGAATGACGCTGCTTCAGTTTCTCCCGTCTGATCCAGCCGGGTTCCACTCCTTCCTGAACTCTTTCCTCCCGCACTGGTCAGGGACTCTGAGAGCCCACATCAGCTCAGGACTAGCTTCAAGTTATGATGTGGGAGGCTTTAAATGACTCCAAAAGGCTGCAAAAATGGAACAACAAAAAGCTTTCTTATCAGGAATGATGAGGAATTACATGTAAACATACATACCCCCTCCAGCTGATAGCAGAAATTCCACCTTGAAAGATTCATTCTTAGAAACTGGGGAACCATTGTCTCCTGGTTACGTGTGGCCTCCCTCAGGAGAGGTACGCTTCATTGGCATCAGCACCTTTCTCAGATGCTTTCCAAGTTCTCCTGGAGCCAGAGCAAGCTCACATCCTGCAAGCAGTTATGGGAGTTAGTGGGGTCGGTTAGGGCAGGGGTCTTGGACTCTTTGCTTTCCTCCCCTGAGCCCTGAGGACCGTGACTGTTTCTCTTTCCTTCTAAAGCTGCTCCCATGGAACTCCTTCCCTCTTGCAATTAGGTGTGGGGGCTACAGGAATCCCAACTCTCCTGGCATTCTGTCTCTTCTGTCATTGTGCCTTCGAAAAAATGCACAGACTGTATTCATTTCAGCAGTCGTACCCGTGTGAAGTGACATGTGAAATAATGAAATCCAAGAAGGCATTGTCTTGCTCACTTCACCTCTGGTCTCAAGTGGGCCATTTGAATCACCAGAGTCAACTAGAAAAAGGAATACCACTTGGCAAAGCCTCTCCCAGCACAGGACTCCAGGCAGCCTGGCACTAGGCATCCCCATTGGACAAGACCAGAGCTTGGGCGCATTGGCAGAGGGGACACTTTTCCCCTGTAGCAGCTACTGGTGTCTAATCATTTACAGAAAGGTTGGGCAGAACCCTGAGGGAACCCATGATAGCCACTTTCCAGAAGACATCCCAGGGCCTCAAGCAAGAACTCAGTGGTGAGGACAGTCATCGGACCTGGACACAAGGCCCAGGTATCAGCAAAAAGGGGTGCTCACACGCCCAGGGTGTCCACTGATGCTGAAGCACTTGATGCACTGTTCTGAAATAGAGTCTGTTGGATGTGGGGTTAAGGTTTTGACTCACTAAATGCTCTGCCTTAGGGGCTAAGGTGGAAAAGTCCTTATTTCACAAGGGCAACAGCAAGATTTCCAGTCTTCAGGCCCAGCAATGGCTCTCCAGCTTCCACACTCCAGACCTCGGGCACTGTGGTTGCAGCATTCAGAATGGGAGCCATGACTCACATTGGCTCAGCTCCCTGACTTGGTTCAGAATTGACTCCTGGTCTACGAAAGTGCTCTGGGGATGCCTGTCAAAGCTTGGTCTTAGCGAGTGAAAGTTGACCATTGAAGTTAATGAGCATTCAAGTTGAGCATTCAAGTTATGTTAGCACTCACCAGGAGGAAAACACAAGAGGCTTCAGTGCCTCCTAGGATCCTGGGGGAAGAAGTGTCATGTCCTCCTAAGAAGGCAGAATTGGTCCAAACCAGGGACAGTGAGGAGGGGAGGGTAAACAAGCCACTCCTTGGCACCTACAAGTGCCAATTTGCCCTAAATTTTCCCAGACAGAGCCCACAGGTCAGATTTTGATGTTTCTGTATCTGGACCATGACCTGGTTTGTATTCATAGCCAATCACTAATATCAACATCATCTCAGTTTCCAGTTCCTCAAAGAAGTTTTCCCAGGATCCCCAGGGCTGGTACCAGCTCTTTGGAGGGCTCAGGCACAGCAGAATGCATGAAGAGGCTTTCCCATAGTCCCAGGATGGGCACAGGACATAGCCCTGAGAGCAGCAGGCACCCTTGACTTCTATAAAAGTGTACTGTAGGCCGGGCATAGTGGCCCACGCCTGTAATCTTAGCACTTTGGGAGGCCAAGGTGGGTGGATCACTTGAGGCTAGGAGTTCAAGACCAGTCTGGCCAAGATGGTGAAACTCTACTAAAAATACAGAAATTAGGCTGGTGTGGGATTACACCTGTAATCCCAGCTACTTGGGAGGCTTAGGCAAGAGAATCGCTTGAGCCTGGGAGGTGGGGGTTGCAGTGAGCCGAGATTGTACCACTGCACTCCAGCCTGGGAGACAGAAGGAGACTCCTCCCCCACCAAAAAAATAAATAAATAAAAAGCATACTATGCTATCCTACCACCAAAGGGCACTGTGGGCCCCTCCAGAGATGGAAAAGAACTGATATTAAAGCTCCTGCAAGGACAAAAACCTAGGAGAAGGAAGAGCTTACTAAAATGCAAATTCTGGGATGTTGGCCCTGGGTGAGAATCTCTAGGATTCAGGCCCAGGAATTGGTGAAGGCTTTGAAGGGGAGGAAGACGCTCTCAGTGGCTCCTGTTTCATGCAGAAGGAGGAAAATCAACCAAGAGCATGCGCCAGGTCCTCTCCAGATGAGACTGGCAAAGACGAAGCAGCAGACAGTCACATTTAGGCACATGCTTGTGAGGATTTCCTTTCTGTGGCAAAAGTCAAAACCTCACAGCTAGCGTAAAAAAACTGAGATCCACTCAGTAACATGGGCTGGGAAGATCTGCTCAGTTTTGCATTTCATAGGTTGGAGTCTGGCAGGAGGCCGGCCTGGGGATGACCAGCAGCTGACAGAGACCTGGACTCTAGATCCTGCCATTTGCAAGAATGTCCCAGGTGACCTCCTCTTGGGGATGCTAGAGGATGAGGACAGGGTGAGGAAGCTAGTCTACTGGGGGTGGGGGGTTTTGGGACCAGTCAAGAGTGCTTAGAGGGGTCCTTTGAGATATCTGGACACGGACCACTTCCCAGTGAATTGTCTATGGACTGCTGCTTCAGAATCATAGGGAGCTTGCTAAAATGCAGATTCGGGGATATTGATCCTGGGTGGGAATTTCTAGGATTCAGGCCCAGGAATTGGTGATATTAATCAGTTGAACAAGTTTTCTAGGTGACTTTTTTTTTTTTTTTTTTTGGCCACAATTAGGTTTGAGATCCACTGCCCTAAGACCAATCCTTTATCTGACTTACACTTTTGACAGAGGAGCAAATCTAACTAAGGTATCTGTGGTGTGGGCAGCAGTACAGCCTGCAACTTAATCGCAAGAGCTGCCCATGACCTGTAAGATGACAGCCTGGGGCTTATTGATCGGTTGGCTTGTTTAACTTTAAAGTTTTTGTGTTTTAAATATTTATTTATTAACAGCTTTCAGAAACAGTAATGAGAATAGAATGTGAAGCCAACTGCAGAAGAAAACACTAAATTGAGAAGGGAACTAAGAGAAAAAGCAGCTGGGCAGGTGAGATTTGGGGGTGCAGGGAGCAAGCATGTGGATGGAGGGAGGAGATTATTATTGAGCCGTGGTCATGAGCACTTTAGAGAGAGACAGATGAGTGGAGGCCGCCCGCACGGTGCTCTGCTGTACTGTTACAGTCTCACCAATGCACCACAATGTAGCAGCCTCTTGTTGTGAGGAATTACCTGGAGTTCTTTTGTCTCATGACCAAGAGAATTAAGAAGCATGGACACAAAGGGTGAGGTTGGAGAGAAAGTTTAGTAAGCGAAAGAAGAAAGCTCTCCACCATAGAGAGGGTGCCCAGAAGAGGGTTGCCATTTTTACATTTGAATGCAAAGGCTTTTGTAAGAAACCAATGAGGGCTGTGTGTCTCATTTGTATAAGGTGCATCTCATTTGCATAATTTCTGTTAGGTCCACCACATCTAGTGTGCAAGTGGGCCCTTTGCTTGAGTGACTCCATATTGCTTTGTTCCCCTTACTTTGCATGTGTTAGGGGATAGAACTTTCCATTGTGGGCATGTCTGGGCCGGTCACCTGTGTAGTTTTTCTTATCTGTGTGGCTATGGGCATATCTTAGGCAAGCCCCTCTGTGCAAATTCCCGTATCAGTGCCTGCCGCTTGATATTTTAGGCTGTTCTTTTGTTTGAAAGAATTTAACTGAGGACCCACCCTAACTGCCTGCCCAACCAGTGACTCCCTTTCTCCTCTCTCAGTAGATTATGGAATTGGCTCCTGCTTTGACACTGCCTTGAGAGACTTAAGATGTTGGCATGATTTTTAAAGCTTTTTGTTGGATATTGGGTTGGTATTATACTTGAACATGAAGTCACCCTGAGGTGTGCTGCCAGGCGCCCCACTGTATTTCAATACAGGCAGTTGTGAAATGCAGGGAAGCAGTTAAGAATATTGACAGGTCACCAGTTGAAATGCTTTAATGGCAGAGGTACATGGTCTGCTCCCACTCCACCCAACACATCACAACCCTGACCCCTACCCCCAAAGCCTCTTCTCAATACAGCAGCCAGACTCAGCCTGTCAAGATCAGTCCAATCCTGCCTACTCTGCCCTAGGCCTGTATGAGGGGCTTCTCCCCTCCCTGGTAGGTCTGCTGCACCCACTGGCCTCCCTGGAGCCCAGGCCACTGCTGCCTCAAGTCCTTTACACCAGCAGTCCCCTGGGTCTGGAGCTCCCTCCCCCTGGAAGTCCCCACAGTTCACCCTCACATCTTTAACGTTTTTGCTCAAATGCCCCTGGGGGAGCCTGCTCCAACCTCCCACACCTGCCTCTCCTGCGCCCTCTCACCTGTGTCCTTTCTTCCCCCAAAATATCCCATTTATCATGTGCTGACACGCAACATGATTTGTTTATTGCGCTTGGTATCTGTCTGTTGTCACTATCATGTAAGCTCCATAGGGACAACATATTTTGTCTATTTCATTTGTTGGTATATCCCTACTATCAAACTCATGGGCGCTGAATACATATCTGTAGAATGAATGAATGAATGCCTGTAGGCTCCCAGTCAGTCTGAGCAGGCTGGCTTGCGGGTCCGGAACTTCTCCAAGCAACATCTGCCCCCTGGTTCCCAATGGGTAGTTGGAGTCTCACTCCCCGTGCAGTGACGCACATCCTGATGTTTGGTGGGCTGGGCTCTGGCTCTGGTTCTGCCCCAGGACTCCCTTCTGCATCCTGCCCCATGGTGTCCTTGCCTATGCCCCTCTCATCTGTGCCACTGCCCTCCTGAATGCAGCCTGGGTGTCTCTGCCGTAGGCTCCCCCCAGCTGGGCTCCGCCTGCTGTGGACGTGCTGTGCCACTTTCCCTTCTATGCTGCTGAGCTGGACCCAGACTGAAAGTTGCCCTCCTGTTAAATCCCAGCACGCTGGGAGGCTGAGGCAGACGGATCACCTGAGGTCAGGAGTTTGAGACCAGACTGACCAACTCGGAGAAAACCTTTCTCTACTAAAAATACAAAATTAGCCAAATGTGGTGGTGCATGCCCGTAATCCCAGCTACTCGGGAGGCTGAAGCAGGAGAATCGCTTGAACCCAGGAGGCGGAGGTTGCAGTGAGCTGAGATCATACCACTGCACTGCGGCCTGGGCAATTGAGCGAGACTACATCTCAA
>NW_016107372.1:1421937-1439770 GCF_001604975.1 Cebus imitator
AAAAAAAAAAAAAAAGAAGGAAAGAAAGAAAGAAAAAGAGCAAAGAAAAGAAAACCCAGGGCCTGACAGTAGGTAAGGGAGGAAAAGCAGATTTTATTCAGGAACTATTGCAAAGGGGGAAAGAGGCCTCAGTGCATATAAATGGGCTTAGTTCTGAATTCAACCAGAGTGGGGATGTATAGCTATGGAGCAGGTTGGGAGTCGGGATGGGGGAAATTACTAAGGAAAGCGCCAGGTGGGAGAGAGGCTTCTGGTTAAACAGGCTTAGGATTCTTGCTGAAGGCAGGTGAGGGTGATCAGATGCCAAGGGTGGGGCTTCTCTCCACATTGACTTCAGACGGACTTGCTAAAACTGGCTGAGGCAGGACCAGCGAGGACAGGCGCAGAAGCCTGGGTCGAGGCCTCGTGGGAAGAGAGCTTCGAGGAGTCTGACTCAAGTGCAGCTCAGAGCGAGTCTCTGTCCCGGGAAGCGGGACGTTTTGCTGGCAAGGCCGGTGCCTGCCCTAGCTTGATCCGGGTGCAGGGCCCACCCTCCCCTGCTGCTGTGCCTTGAGAATCAGGAAAATCCAGAACAGGACCAGGACAGAAAATCCTGCGGCTGTGGGACGTGGGGCAGGATGAGGACTTGCTGTGGATGTCCCCTAGTAAAACATGCCCCCTCCCTTTCTAAAAAGGTTTCCTGCCATGAAAATGACATCCAGGAAAACAGCAGAACCTGGGAGCTCCTCTTACCCCCCAGCCAGCCCGCGCTAGGTCCACAGTCCATCCTGGCTGGAGCTGGGGTTGCTGTTCTCCCAAGGAAGCACTGAGGAATGCGGACAGGCCCAGGGAAGAAACACCTGACCCCCACTCTTCGTGGGAAAGTCAGGGAACACAGCAGGGATTAGAGCTGAGAATCAGAGGCCAGAGGAGGCCCTGAGAAGGACTTCCTGAAAGAAACCCTGGGACCCCCACTGCCAAGGGTCCAGGTGAGGAGGGGAGACGGGGAGGCGGTGGGGGGACTGGGGTTTTCAAAGGATCAAGTTTTCACCATCCAGACTTTTCAGGATTCAGGAGGCGGGTGTTGGAATGAACACTGGGCTCCAGCTTTTGTCCTAAAATACCTAAAATCAAAATATACCCAGCCAGGCGTGGTGGCCCACACCTCTGATCCCAGCACTTTGAAAGGCCAAGGAGGGAGGACTGCTTGAGCCCAGGAGTTCAAGACCAGCCTGGGCAAAATAGTGAGACCCACCCTTCCACCTCTTCTACAGAAAAATTTAAAAACTTGCTGGGTGTGGTGGCAAACACCTGTAGTTCCAGTTAGGAGGCTGAGGTAGGAGGATCGTTTGAGCCCAAAAGGTCAAGGCTACAGTGGACCAAGATCACTCCACTGCACTCCAGCCTGGGTGGCAAAGGGAGACCCTATCTCCAATAATAATAATACCTTATCCTGAAAAACTGATTTCCTTCTAACACCTCATCCTGATCCCCAGGAGAGATTCACCATCCTTTTACGTACTTGACTTTCTACTGTTGAACCATCTAACCTGGTCTATTTCAACAAACACTATTTCTTGACAACCACTAAGCCTGGCTTGGGCTTTATTATGCTAAAGAAACACCTGCCCCCAGAATCAGATTAGATAAAGTTTTCTTTCTCAGACGGATAGTGGAAGTGTCCAAATTAATCATTTTAATTTCTCAGAAGGGAAGAAAAAAATGCCATTTGATCCAACCACATATTCAAAGTGCCCAGCACACAGCAGCCACTGTGCCAAGCTGAGTCACTGCTGTGGCTGGGATCAGGGAGAGTACCCTTCCTTTCACCTGCAGTGTCCTGGGTTTCTCCCTCCCCACCCTTCTCATCGGGGGTCCCTGGAGCTGAGGTCCCATGAGCCTTCAGGCGCGGAAGCATAGGTGGCAGCTTCGGTCATGCCAGCCAGAATCAGTGACCCCAGATAAGGTTGGCAGGGTGATTCCAAAGAAAACAGTGACTCCAGCCTCAGTGCAGGGAGGCCGATGGCTGGGGACTGGGGGAAGCTCCTGGGGGTGGGATTTCTGAGAATGGCCTGGAAAGAAAAAACTAAAAAGCTGGGGGTCAGACAGAACACAGCTCATGCCACTTCAAATAGAAATTTGCCCAAATCGAGGCCAGGCCCGGTCGATGCTTGTCTCTGTCAGCGGTATTGGTGCCTGAAGGGATCCGTCAAGAGCCCAGGATCCACTGTGAAATTTTCTGCCTTGGCTCATAGACTGTCCTGTCTTTGGAATCGAAGAGCAGACAGAGATCAATGGATAAAGAGAGGAGTCTTGAATTCTTAACTATTTCTTTCCTTAGTGAAAGAGAGTTGCAGTGGCTAAGTTTACTGAGTTTACAGCCTCTTGTTCCTTCTGCAAAATCTGCGGGCACAGCAGCCTGAGACAACTATCCGAAGCCGGGGTCAGAGCTGGGGGCAGCAGCAGGGGTTGGGGACCCGAGATGGCCACGTGGGTTTCATCTGCAGGTGCCAAGAACGAGCAAGTCTCCTGGGAATTGAGTGCTTTGTGGGGCACTTGGGCCTGTCCCATTGTCCTCCTCCGAGGAACCTTTTGGGGCACTCTGGCTCTTCAGGGGATGGGGACGGCTCTGCCCCATGTCACCAAGGCCCTCTCTGCAGGGTGTGGGTGTTGGCACAGCTAGCAACATGAGCCACGGTCAGTCTGCAGTTCCACCTTTTCAGCTTTGCCCTTCCCTGTCTGCCAATCTGCTCCCAATCCTGTCTATACCCATCCCAACCCCCCTACAGCTGAATTACATCAGTCTAGAATTCACCTGCTATTTCCATTCCTGCCTTCAATTTCTGACCTTTATCTGTCTGGCCAAAGAGTTTTTTCCCTCCTCAAAGTGCTGTCCTTTAAATGCTCCCAAGGAAATGCCTACCGCATCCCCAAAACAGGAATAGGGACCAGGTTTTTTTCACTGCTTCCTTCTACCTTCACCTTCAGTGTTGCAGGGCACTCCAAGGCCACTGAACCAAGGGTTCCATGTCACCTGCAATGCTGGGCATATGCAGGAGGTGAGGCAGAGAACAGGGAAGCATACGTTCCCACTCCTAAAAATTCCCAGAGAAAAATATTTTTTGTGAGTGTCAAAACATGATGGAAATATTCATGAAATCAGTCCGTGAAGTCAGCTGTGATCATGATGAAACATGAGCCATGGTTCTATTGGTTCTGAAGCTACACAAATCATAAATTTTTCATCATGATAGAAATTTAAAACCTAACTTATTCAACATATGTTTCTAGAAATGGATATCCAAATGCAAGAAAAGAGAAGAAAAAACCTCAATCATAATCCAAGAATCTCATATCATATACAAAAATTAATTTAGGCTGGGTGCAGTGGCTCACACCTGTAATCCCAGCACTTTGGGAAGCCAAGGTGGGCAGATCACAAGGTCAGGAGTTCAAGACCAGCCTGGCCAGCATGGTGAAACCCCGTCTCTACTCCAAATACAAAATATTAGGCTGGCATGGTGGCGCTTGCCTGTAATCCCAGCTACTCGGGAGGCTGAGGCAGGAGAATCACTTGAACCTGGGAGGTGGAGGTTGCAGTGAGCTGAGATTGTGCCACTGCACTCCAGCCTGGGCAGCAGAGCAAGACTCCATCTCAAAATAGTAATAATAATAATTTAAAATAAATCATAGCCCAAAATGTAAAACTATAAAGCTTCTAGAAGAAACATGAGAAAAATATTTGAGGATGTGGTAGGCAAGATGCTTTCCCAAAAATGCCCACTTCCTAGCTCCTGGAACCTACGAACCTTTTATGTTTCCTGGCAAAAGGGACTTTGCAGGTGCAATGAAAGATACAGACCTTAAACTAGGGAGGGTATCCTGGGCTGTCCAGGTGGATCCAATCTAATCACATGACCCCTTAATAGCAAAGAACTTTCTCTGGCTGCATCTCCGGCTGCAGCAGAAGGGAAAAGTAGATATTCAGCCATGAGAAGCTCTTTAAGATTCTGTAAGTCAGGATTGCCAGCTATGAGAGTGAGGGCCTCATTTTCAAGGATCAGAGAGAGGCTTTGTGGAGCCAAGGGCGACCCCAGTTGACCTCAGCAATGAAGCCGGCAGCTGAGCCTCAGAACCTCGAGGAACTGGGTTCTGCCCACACCTTGAATGAATACTGAAGTGGATTTTTCCCAAGCCTCTTGGTAAGAGCCCAGCCAGCTGACACCTTGACTTCGGCCCAGTGAGACCCAGAGCAGAGAAACCATCCAAGGAGCCCAGGCTTCTGACCCACAAAACTGTAAGATCATACATTTGTGTTGTCTTATGCCACTAAGGTTGTGGTAGTTTTTCACAGCAGCAGTAGAAAAATAAGAGAGACCCTAGGTGAGGCAAAGATTTCTTAGCTAGAACATAAAAAACATAAACCGTAAGAGGAAAAAATTAAAGAATAAGCTGAACATCAAATTAAAACCTCTGATTTTTGGAATATACTTTTAAGAAAGTTAAAAAACAAGCAAAGATTATGACAATATTTAAAAACACATATCTGATGAAAGGACTGGAATACAGAACAGATAAAGAAATCCTTAGGCAGGTGCAGTGGCTCACGCCTGTAATGCCAGCACTTTGGGAGGCTGAGGCAGGTGGATCCTGAGGCAGAGTTTTGCTCTGTCACCCAGGCTGGAGTGCAGCGGCATGATCTAGGCTGACTGCAACTTCCACCTCCTGAGTTCAAGTGATTCTCCTGTCTCAGCCTCCCAAGGAGCTGGGATTATAGGCGCCCACCGCCACACCTGGCTAATTCTTTCTATTTTTAGTAGTGATGGGGTTTCGCTATGTTGGCCAGGCTAGTCTCGAACTCCTGACCTCAGCTGATCCACCCGACTTGGCCTCCCAAAGTGCTGGGATTACAGGCATGAGCCACTGGGCCCGGCCAGTAAATGAGAATTTTTTTTTAAGGGAGAGCACAGCCTATCTCGACTTAGAACACTTGTTTCTGTTTATTTTACTGGAAAGCCATGGTTGGATCCTCTGAAGCGAGAACACTCTGGCTGTCATCCTTGGAAGTACCGACAACAGAGACCACAGAAAACTAATTCATGCTCAGCCCAGACGTGTGTGGCTGCAGTCACTCTTCTTGGTGGAGAGGAGCGCTTCTTAGAAAGAGCAGGAAAAGCACTTGCAGGGCAGTGCTGCTGCAGATCCCCATCCAGGTACTCTATTTTTAATTTTTATTTTATTTATTTATTTCAGACAGCATCTCACTCTGTCACCTAGCCTGGAGTGCGGTGGTGCTGTCTTGGTTTACTGCAACCTCCACCTTCCAGGTTCAAGCAATTCTGCCTCAGCCTCCCAACTAACTGGGATTACAGGTGCCCACCACGATGCCTGGTTAATTTTTGTATTTTTAGTAGAGACAGGGCTTTGCCATGCTGGCCAGGCTGGTCTCGAACTCCTGACCTCAAGTGATCCACCTGCCTCAGCCTCTCAATGTTTACAGGCACCCAGCCCCCTTCCAGGTACACTAAACAGCTGAATAAAATCCAGGACCACCCTAGATTGAGGACGTCTGGATGCTGATTCTCTAATTAGCTATCAGACCAGGTGCACAAAATCACAGCTCACCATGTTGTTTATTCTGCCAATAGCTAGGGGTAGAATAAAGGCAACAAAGAGCTAGTAGCCAGGAGCAGTGGCTCACCTGTAATCCCAGCACTTTGGGAAGCCAAAGCAGGAGGATCACTTGAGGCCAGGAGTTCAAAACCAGCCTGGGCAAAATAGTGAGACCACTCCCCCTCCCGTGTACCCCATCTCTAAAGAAAAACTTAGCTGGGCATGGTGACATGCAACTGTATTTCCAGCTAATCTGGAAGCTGAAGCAAGAGGATCCCTTGAGCCCAGGACTTCAAAGTTACAGTGACCTGTGATCTTATCTCTGCACTTCAGCCTGGGCGACAGAGTGAGACTCTGTTTTAAAAGCAAAAGAGCTACTGACTCAGAAAAGCTTATAATCACAATGAGCTTTCAAAGGCTTTTCCGGAGGACCGCTTTGTCATTTTTTATCTTCTTTGCTACCATATATCATTGCATCCAGAATACCATAGATTGTGTAAGGCAGGAAAATAAGTTTCAACGTAAACTATGCTGCCATGCTTTCTTATTTCTTAGGAGTTGCCTGTATATTTCTTGAAGCTTATTCAGAGAGATTTTAATCCTATATCACCTTTGGTCACATTAAAATATAGATGCAAAGAAAATGAATTGGTTAGGGTGTTCCTTAAATTTGTTCTGTCCAACTTTTCTGAATCACATTTCAATTCAAAATCATCAAATTTCATATTTTATCAGATTTTCTTGTCTTCTAGTGTCAAGGGTTGGCAATCTTCTTCTGCAAAGGGATGAATAGTAAATAATTCAGGCTGTGCTCGGCCACGTGCTCTCTGTGACAAACACTCAACTCTGCCACTGTGAGGCGAAGCCAGCCATACACAATACTGAAATGAAGGAGCATGGGGGTGTTCCAAAACAATCTTGACGGACACAGAAATTTGGATTTCATATAATTTTCACATGTCATGAACTATTATTCTTTTAACTATCTTCAGCTATTTGAAAATGTAAAACACCATTCTTACTCACAGACCATACAAAGCAAATGGTCGGCTGAATTTAACTTGTGGACTGTGGTTTGCCAGCTCCAGCTGCATGCCACTGGGAGCATTGTAACACAGTGTATCTTTCTTTTTTTCTGTTTCCTTAGATGGAGTTCACTCTGTTGCCCAGGGTGGAGTGCAGTGGCACCATCTAGGCTCACTGCAACCTCCGCCTCCTGAGTTCAAGTGATTCTCCTGCCTCAGCCTCCTGAGTAGCTGGGATTACAGTCACCCACCACCACGCCCAGCTAATTTTTGTACTTTTATTGGAGACAGGGTTTCCCCATGTTGTCCAGGCTGGTTTGGGACTCCTGACCTCAGGTGATCCTCCCGCCTTGGCCTTCCAAAGTGCTGGGATCACAGGCGTGAGCCACTGCGCCTGGCCCAGTGTATCTTGTAAAAAGATAGTACTGTGTTCTCCAGGATTCTCTTTGGACCACTGACAGCTGTTTCTCAAATTTGGTTGCAGGAGAATGTTTATCAGGGTAGAGTTGGTTATGCTGCATTAGCAACCCCAGGATCTCAGTGGCTTAAAACAAAGGTTTATTTCTCATTCATACAAGGTCCTGGGTGGGTCAGGGCTACTTTCTAGGGCAGCTGCCCCATGTAACAGCTCAGCTTTAGTCCTCCATGTGAACACATGTACCTGCAATATTGACAGGGGACAAGAATGTGGAAAATGACACACCAGCTCTTACAGGCTTTCCTTCAAAAGTGACAGGTGTCACTACCCATTTGCAAAACCAGTGACATGGGCCAGTAGTTTAAAAATATATCTACCTACCTTCAAAAAGGTAGAGACAAATTCCCCTTCCCTTGCAGGTGGGCCAGACCTAGTGCCTCATTACGCATAAATGGACTATGGCAGACATTGAGATATGTGACCTGAGAGGCCAAGTGCAAAAAGGATGCCTTCAACTGGTATGATCCCATTTCCATATGGTGCATTCTGGTGAAGGCCAGCCATCATGTCACAGGGACACTTGAGCAGCCCTTTGAGAGCTCCATATGAAGAGAAACCCATGGGAGTGGAACCAGTTGGCCGGTAGCAGCTCACTGGCTGTGTGAGTCCCTCAGAGTGGATCCTCCAACCTCCATCAAGCCTCCAGCTGGTCCCAGCCCTTCAGCCTTCAAGTCTTCCAGATGAGACACCTCCCATATGTCCATGTTCTGTCTGAATTCTTGATCCACAGAAACAGTGAGATAATAGGCCTCTAGGTTTGGGGGGTGATTTTTTTACACAGAAATAGACAATGTTACAAAGAAATAGATAAATACAGATGGCTTTACCTCATCTCGAAAAGATGGGGAAGTTCAAGTTTCCCATTGGCTTAAAGAAGGAAGGAACTAATTATTGGTAAACGTCTTGATCTCATTACAAGGTGTCAATGAGGAGCTTTCAAACAAAAACCCAGACTTACATTCCTTCCTCTAATTTTTGTAAATGGCTGTTGACTAAAACATCAAGAGATTGCTCTTGCCCTAAGATACTCCCAGGAATAATGTCTGAGGTCATAGATGTACCCGCAATGGCACAGAAGCTAGACAGCAAATTTTAGTCTTGTTGAAAAACACATCTAGATTTTACATTTTACATTAACATATGAAAAAGATGAGCAGCTGGGGATCCATGGAAATAATATATCACTGTTTTCTCAGTCTCATGCTCTTTTATTTTTGCCTGTGTTGTGGTTATTTGCCTTTAACTAGGAGATCTTTAGTGGTAGATTTGAGATAAAGTGAACACATGGGTAGAAAAAGTCCTCATATCCAAAGCAAAGCAAATGATTGAGAGATATTTCTGAATTTTAATAAATTGTTAGTGCTACATAAACTAAGTATCATAATTAAAACTAAGGTACATCTCACTTTAACTCTTGGAACTATTCTAGATTCAATTGGCCAAGAATGGTCCTATAATTGTATATATGGAGAGGAACATAAATTTCTCTATACACATACATATGCATATACACATAGTATCTATAGTGTACCTACCTTTAGGTAATATGTATGCCTGTATCTCATAACTAGAAAAAAAATGTCCTTTCAAATTAGCCACTAACAGATTCTTAATGATGAATAGTGTCTTGTTTGTAGTTAACTGGTAACCTTTATAATGAAATAGCAAGACATACTAGAATACAAGCAAGAAACAGCTTGATTCTTTTTCCTGGGGCCCATTCAAACCCCATTTTCGAATCCAACCTTTACCTCCCTAGGATGAAATCTTAGATAAGATTCCATAGTTTTGTCTAGTCTAGTCACTTAAAAAAAAAAAAAAAACTGTGGAAAAACCACAACATAAAATGCACCATCTTAACCATTTTTAGGTGTATAGCTCAATAGTATTAACTACGTTTACATGGCTATGAAACAAATCTCCACAACTTTTTCATCTTGAAAACTGAAACTCTGTGCCCATGAAATAACTCTTCATTCTCCCTCCCCTCGCCAGCCCCTGGAAGTTGCCATTTTATGTTCCATTTCTATGAATTTGACTACTTCAGACACCTCTGATAAATGGAATGATATAGTATTTGTCTATTTCACTCAGCATTATTGTCCTCAGAGCTCATCCATCTTGTAGCTTATGACATAATTTCCTTCCTTTTTAAGGTTAAACTACATTCTGTTTTTTTTAAAGGTCAAACAATATTCCATTGTGTGTATAAATATAGATATTACATACTGCAATATTACATATATCTTATTACATACTACATTATATATCATATTACAATATTGATATGTATCTTATGACAAGATTATATATATTAGGTATGTATTATAATTATGTTATATAAGATATATATCAATATTACATATTACATAGATATATATCAGTATTCTATTGTGTACATATATACTGTACCAATATTCCATTGTGTATATATATATATACACACATATAATTTATATATACTATATACTATATCTTATGCCATATCTTATAATGTAATAAGACCAAGATATTTACCAATAATTAGTTCCTTCTTTAAGCCATTGGGAAATTATATATAATATATATATATAATATATATAATATATATATATTTATTTATAATTTATATAATATATATATAATTTATATATATAATATATATTATATATATAATAAATATAATTATATTTATTATATAAAAATATATATTATATAAATAAATTATATATATATATATAATATATATATATAATATATATATAAATATATATTATATAAATAAATTATATTTATATATATAATTTCCCAATGGCTTAAAGAAGGAACTAATTATTGGTAAATATCTTGGTAAACATATATACATATATATATATATACACACACACACACACACACACACACACACACAGCATATATATACACAATGGAATATTGTTTAACCTTTAAAAGGAAGGAAACACATATCCCATTTACCAATAATTAGTTCCTTCTTTAAGCCATTGGGACATTTTATATATATATACATATATATATATATGTGTGTCACTGCATTTATCTATTCATCCATGAGGCATGATGGACATTTGGGTTGCTTCCACCTCTTGGCTATTGCAAATGATGCTACAGTGACATGCAAATATCTCTTCAAGATCTGCTTTCAATTCTTTCTGGATATATACCTAGAAATGGGATTGCTGAATCATATGGTAATTTTATTTTTTATTTTTTGAGGAACTTTCATACTGCGT
Source organism: Cebus imitator (assembly GCF_001604975.1). Lineage (NCBI taxonomy): Eukaryota > Metazoa > Chordata > Mammalia > Primates > Cebidae > Cebus > Cebus imitator. The sequence continues at coordinate 1,432,263 of NW_016107372.1, forward strand.
AGTGGTCACACTGTTTTACAAATGCACCAGCAATGCACAAGTATTCCAATTTCTCCACATCCTCAGCAGCACTTGTTATTTTCTGTGTGTTTTTTTTTAATGGTAGCTCTCATAACAGATGTAAGGAGATAACTCATTATGGTTTTGAATTGCATTTTGCCTCATTGTTCTTAAACAATAAAAAGTCCTGGGTGAGTGCGGTGGCTCATGCCCGTAACCCCAGCACTTTTGGAGGCCAAGGCAGGCAGATCGCGAGCTCAGGAGTAGTTCAAGACCAACCTGACCAACATGGTGAAACCCCGTCTTTACTAAAAATAGAAAAATTAGCCAGCTATGGTGACGCACACCTGTAATCCCAGCTACTTAGGAGGCTGAGGCAGGAGAATTTCTTGAACCCAGGAGGCAGAGGTTGCAGCGAGCCGAGATTGCGCCACTGCACTCCAGCCTGGCCGACAGCGCAAGACTCAGTCTCAAACAAAGAAAAAAAAATGTTCTTTGGTCATTATCAGAATAGAGCTTGGAAGAAGATGAAAGGACAGGAAAGGCCATCCTTAACATGGGCAGGTGTAATATGATATTTGCATCTCCTGGGGAGGGCAGATTCCTGGTGGTGATTCTTTCTTTTCTATAGCACTCGGTGGGGTCCTCGGTCTAAGTTATCCCCTCTGGACTCTTGGGAAATCCTTGTCTTTAGCCAGGTGCTTCTAACTCCATGTTCATCCTCTGCTGCCAGTAGTAACCCCCAGCCTCTTTCTGCTGAGGCCCCTCTCCTTTGTCATGAAGCCCTTTGGACAGGTCCCTTCCAACAACCCAAAGCCAGACCCTACCTGTAAGTCTTACTGGCTCAAAAGAACACTCTGGCATCCTCTCCTTACCCCGACCAACGTGCAGTTTTCTCCCCACTGCATGTCTGTGTTTTTGGCCATCAGGCAGGTAGTTCCACAAACATAGACTTTGACCTTCTCGGAGGAATGTGAAAAGCTTAAAATCCTTAAGCATGGCTGATTTTGCAGTCTTGTACTTCTAAACAATGGCCTGAATTCATTCAACATTTTCTTAGGATGAGTGTTATGAACTACTACTTTTCTATTCTTGCTTTTAAGATTTTTGCCTGTTTATTCTTAAATTAGTCCATATGTATTTATATAGCATATCTACATAGAAGCCGGAAATAGTTTCACACAGAAGTAATGTGGTTGCAGTTATGGTAAATAAAATATTCATAAGAACCTGGAAATTTTGAGATAATTCACATTTTATCCTTAAAGTAATTTATTCTTAGAGTTTTATGAAAGCTATATCTTCTCTGAACATTTGCCCAAACCTCCCACTATTTCTGACTTTTTTTTTTTTTTTTTTGAGATGGAGTTTCACTCTTGTTGCCCAGGCTAGAGTGAAGTGCAATGGCGCTGTCTCGGCTCACCGCAAACTCCGCCTCTCAGGTTCAAGTGATTGTCCTGCCTCAGCCTCCTGAGTAGCTGGGATTACAGGCATGTACCACCACGCCTGGCTAATTTTGTATTTTTAGTAGAGATGAGGTTTCTTCATGTTGGTCAGGCTGGTCTGGAACTCCTAAGGCACCACGCCTGGCCATACCCTTTCTGATTTTAAACTCAATATCATTGCGCTATTTCAATATGAGCAAAGAACATCTTACAAGAACGCTCAACAATTGCAAGTAATTTGCCTACCACTTCCTCTCTTCCCTTCCCTTTTGTATCTTGCCCAAGTTTAAGGTTCCTGGGGGGTGCAAAGGATTTTCACATCATGAAATTAATTATTGCTGATGTCATGAACTCTCTCATTTGTGACATAAATTATTAATCTAAATACCAGTTTAAATAACTTTCCAATCTAAATCTAGGATATCAAAACCAAAATTATCTTACAAATGATAAGTTCTCAGTTTGCCTTTTGGAGATCATCTCTTAAGGAAAACAAAAAACTGTTAACATTGGTTGACTCTTAGAGAAGAGTGGGGGACCTGGGAAATATGGAGGAAAAAGATTTTTTTTTTTTTTACTAAATATCATTTGAACCTTTTGAATTTTACACCATTTAGATTCCCAAATCAAAATTTTTTTAATTTTAAAAATGATAATTTGTATTTGAAAGTATAAAACTACCACTTAGCATTTAATGTTACAAGCAGAAGTCACCTTTGAGATCAGAAAATAGAGTTTTAATAGTTTTTTAAGTTTTAAGAATAAATTAAATGACTTATATTAGATCTAGGACTTATATATAAGTTAAACTTGGTAATTTTTTTTTTTTACTTTTTCTTTTACTTTCTGGGGAAAAAAGATATTGTTTGCTCATAGATGTCTTAATATTTCAACCGTTGCCTAGCAAGCAGACTCAGAAAAATAAATGTTAACAAAAATAAAGAGAGAGCTTGGCTTTTGTGGGGAGGGGCTTTGTAGGAAGGTATGTCTTACTGGTTGATGAGTCTGTTTCTTAATGGGTCCTGCAGTCCACCAGGCCCCATGTTAGGTCCCCTGGAGGATAAAGGCACAAAGACCTGATGCCTTCCCTGAAAAGATACTTGAACACTGGAAAAGAAAAAGTGATGCTTTGCCTTCTCAGAGCTGGGGTTGGAGAGAGGCGAGACTTAGAACACCTAGAGAGAAGCAAGAAAACTTGAAGTCAAAATACAGTGGAGACCACTAGGGCCTTGAAACAAGGAAGGCCTGAGGACAGCAGAATGTAATCTCAACAGTGGGTGGAAAAGGCTTCTTCCATGATCCAGGTGTCCACACCCAAAGAAAAGTGGACGATCGAGGCCTGAATTTCCCACGCAATTGGCCCAACTCTCAACAGTGAGGAGATGATCGCCTTGGGCCAAGTGGCATGTGAGACAAATGTGAGGCCTGACCTCCTAGGTTTAGGTAAGGCATTGTAAGCCTCAGCTTTTTCTCATTTTAAAGTCACAAACAATTACACCGATATAAAAAATTGTTGTGAGGATTTGATATGTTGTACATAAAATAGCTTATATCATGTTAGGGTTACAGTCGTTGCTCAATAAATGCTATCTGTTGTTTCTGCTGCTGCTGTTGCCTGTAGGTAAAATTAAATGCAGTAATGGCAGATCCTGTGGATTGGCTGATTCAATCTGCATTTTATCCTCCTTTTGTGGTAATGTCCTGCACTGCCAAATCAATAAAACTCAGAACTACGCAGACTTCTTTACTTTTAGAGATCTGGTTGCCACTTATGTTCTACCAGTTAGAAGCAAGGATGTAAGTTTTGGAAGATGGAAGGAGGCGGAGGCTGTCTCCCTCTCACTATTTCTTCTGACAAGCAAAGTCAAGGGGCAGCAGGAGCTGTGGTGGTGGCATCTGCTTCACCTCCAGATCATGCTGCAGTGGTTTGCTCTTGACATCAATCAGGCATGGGAGGTGGAGTCCCAATTTCGCCCCTTCAGCCCTCCAGGGACTTTGTTAGCATCTGATTCCCGTATTAAGTCCTTTCTGCTTAAAATACCTATGGTAATGATTCTTATTTCTATAACTGAATCCTGACTGATTCAGAAATGGATGTTTTCTCTAAAGTAATGCCACACATAAACTTCTATAAAAGAATATATTTCCCCAGCACTTTGGGAGGCTGAGGCAGGTGAATCACGAGGTCAAGAGATTGAGACCATCCTGGTCAACATGGTGAAACCCCATCTCTACTAAAAAATACAAAAATTAGCTGGGCATGGTGGTGCACGTCTGTAGTCCCAGCTACCTGGGAGGCTGAGGCAGGAGAACTGCTTGAACCCAGGAGGCGGAGGTTGCAGTGAGCCAAGATTGTGCCACTGCACTCCAGCCTGGAACCTGGTGACAAAGCAAGACTGTCTCAAAAAAAACAAAAAAAAAGAATATATTTCATGCTGCTGCCTGAAACTTGCTTAGATTTACGTTATTAGTTGATTTCCATGTTTAAACAAGGTCGGTGTTCTTGTTGATGCCCTTCTCTTTGAATGCTGTGAATATAACCTGACTAAAATTCTCTGGCATCCTGAACAGTTAACTCTGTATTTGTATGTCATGTTGAAAAGCAAAGTATAAGTTTGTGGTGATTACAACTCATCCACTGTTTTTCCTTATACTTTAGTTGGTTGAAAGCAAACTGATCCTTGAAATAATTTTGCCTCCTGATATACATTCTTCCTTCCTTAGTATTAAGAATCCCAATTTTTGGCTGGGGACACTGCTACCCAGCTAAAATTTATTTCTGTTCTCCCTGTAAGCTAGATGTATTGTCTGATCTCACACCGCCATAAAAAACTGCGACTGGGTAATTTGTGAAGAAAAGAGGTTTAACTGACTCCCAGTTCCACAGGCTGTATAGGAAGCATGGCTAGGAGGCCTCAGGAAAGTTAAAATCATGGCAGAAGGGCAAAGGGGAAGCAAGCACCTTCTTCACACGCTGGCAGAAGACAGAGAGCAAAGAGGGAAGTACCACACACCTTCAAACAACCAGACCTCATAAGAATCCACTCAGTGTTACGAGAACAGCGAGGCGGACATGTGCCTCCAATGATCCCATCACCTCCCACCAAGTTCCTCCCCCAACATTGGGAACTGCAGTGCAACATGAGATTTGGGTGAGGACACAGAGACAGATCATATCATTCCACCCCTGGATTCTCCCCCATCTCATGTCCTCCTCACATTTCAAAACACCATCATGCCTTCCTAACAGTCCCCTGAAGTCTCAACTCATCCCAGCGTTAACTCAAAAGTCCATGTCCAAAGTTTTATCTGAGACACAAGTCCCTTCCACCTATGAGCCTGTAAAATCAAAAACAAGTTAGTTACTTCCAAGATACAATGGCAGTACAGGCATTGGGTAAATGCTTCTATTCCAAAAGGTAGAAAATGGCCAAAGCAAAGGGGCTACAGGTCTCATGCAAGTCCAAAACCCAGCAGGGCAGTCATTAAATCTTCATGTCTCACATCCAGGTCACAATGATGCAAGAGTTGGGTTCCCAAGGCCTTAGGAAGTTCTAGCCCTGTTGCTCTGCAGGGTACGGCCCCCTCAGCTGCGTTCACAGGCTGGCATTGAGTGCCTATGGCTTTTCCAGGTGCATAGTGCAAGCTGTCGGTGGATCTGCTGTTCTGAAGTCTGAAGGATGGTGGCCCTCTTTTCACAGCTCCACTAGGCAGTGCCCCAGGGGGGACTCTGTGTGGGGTCTAACTCCACATTTCCCCTCTGCACTACCCTAGTAGAGGTTCTGTATGAGGGCTCTGCCCCTGCAGCAGACTTCTGTCTGGACATCCAGGTGGATGAAATCTAAGCAGAGGTTCCCAAACCTCAACTTCTGACTTCGGCACACCTACAGGCCCAACACCACATGGAAGCCACCGAGACCTGGGGATTGCATCCTCTGAAGCCATGGCCCAAGCTGTACCTTGGCCCCCTTTAGCCATGGCTGGAGCTGAAGCAGCTGGGATACAGGGCATTATGTCCCAAGGCTGCACAGAGCAGCATGGCCCTGGGCCTGGCCCAAGAAACCATTTCTCCCTCCTAGGCCTCCAGGGTTGCAATGGGAGGGGCTGCTACAGAGGTCTCTGAAATACCCTGGAGGCATTTTTCCCATTGTCTTGGCTATTAACATTTGGTTCTTCTTTACTTATGCAAATTTCTGCAGCCTGGAATTCCTCCCCAGAAAAACTTTCTCTTTTCTACCATATGGTTGGGCTACAAATTTCCCAAACTTTTATGCTCTGCTTCCCTCTTAAATATAAGTTCAAATTTCAGACCATGTCTTTCTTCACATATATTAGTGTACACTTTTAGAAATAACCAGGTCACATATTGAACACCTTACTGCTTAAAAATTTCTTCCACCAGGTGCCCTAAATCATCTTTCTTAAGTTCAAAGTTCCACAGACCTTTAGAGCGGGGCACAATGCCACGAGTATCTTTGCTAAAGCATAGCAAGAATGACCTTTACTCCAGTTCCCAGTAAGTTCTTCATCTCCATCTCAGACCACCTCACCCTGGACTTCACTGTCCATATCACTATCAACATTTTGGTTACAACCATTCAACAAGTCCCCAGGAAGTTCCAAACTTTCCCTCATCTTCCTGTTTTCTGAGCCCTCCAAACTGTTCCAGTCTCTGCCTGTTGCCCAGTTCCAAAGTTGCTTCCACGTTTTCTGGTATCTTTATAGCAATGCCCTACTTTCCTGGTACTACCCTTCTGAATTAGTCCATTCTCACACTGCTATAAAGAACTGCCCGAGACTGGGTAATTTGTAAAGGAAAGAGGTTTAATTGACTCACAGTTCAGCATGACTGGGGAAGCCTTAAGCAACTTACAATCCTGGCAGAAGGGTGAAGGGGAAAAGAACCTTATTTACATGGTGGCAGAAGAGACAGAGTATGAAGGAGGAAGTGCCATACACTTTCAAAAACAGCCAGATCTCGTGAGAAGTCACTCACTATCACAAGAACATCAAGGGGGAAATACACCCCCATGATTCAATCACCTCCCACCAGCTCCCTCCCAAAACATTGGGAATTACAATTCAACATGAGATTTGGATGGGAACACAGAGCCAAACCATATCGCTAGGCATACCCATGTGACTACATGTAGACCAGTTTGATATAAGAAAAAGTATTTTGTGTAACTTTTAGGAAGTGTCTACGGAAGAAAGGTGCAGACCCTTCTTTGCTCCTTCCACTGTTGATTGGAGTGTGGTTGTGATGACAGGTGCACTAACAGCCATCTTGAGTCATGAGGTGGCACAGTAATCCTGGCACAACAGAAGAGAATGACAGCAGAGCTGCCACATAGGCCTGGATTATGTACCTCTAGGCTTATTTTACATAAGAAAAAAAATGGCTGGGCATTGTTGCTCACACCTATAATTCCAACATTTTAGGAGGCTGAGGTGGGAGGATCACTTTAGCCCAAGAGTTTGAGACCAGCCTGGGCAACATAGTGAGACCCTGTCCCTATAAAAAAAATATATATATATATTTTTTAATTAGCCAGGTATGGTGGCATGTGCCTATAAGCCCAGCTACTTGAGGGGGCTGAGTCTAGAGGATCGCGTGAGGCCAGGAGGTTTGAGGCTGCAGTGAGCTGTGATTGCACCACTGCACTCAGGCCTAGGTGACAGAGCCAGACCCTGGCTTAAAGAAAAAGACAAAAAAAATCTATCTCTAACTTTTTGAAGCCACTGTTATTTTGTTGCTGTATTTTTATTATATGCAGCTGAATCTACCCTTAGTTAATATAACGGAAACAGCCAAACTTCTTCCCTTCACATTAACCATGGACTATTAGTCAGTTTCTAAGAACAATTATATTCCCAAGATCTGCCTAACTGCTCAAACACAGTAGAGCACACTGCTAAAAACACTGGCCTGGGGGGTGTTGAACAATCAGAACACATGGACACAGGGAGGGGAGCATCACACACTGCGGTCAGTAGTGGGGGTTCGGGGAGGGACAGCGGGGGTGGGGAGAGTGGGGAGGGATATTGAGGGGCAAAATATCA